>NW_025421544.1:0-98410 GCF_011764305.1 Mustela putorius furo | reverse complement strand
CTTGGCAGTCCTTTATCTCCCTGTGGTAAAACCTGTCACACTGCACCATGGACATGCCTGTTGTCCCCCAGAGAAGAGAGAGAAAAGGGACAGTGAGGGCCCCCCAGCATTTGCAACTCTAGTGCATTGCCCATGCCTGGCTTCAGGAATTCCAGACCCAGCACAAACGGAGATCATCCTCTGGCTAAAACCAGCTCACCGCAGGATCTGGTTCAATAAAGAGAGCAGCCAGTTATTATTGCTGTTTTTCTAGGGATTTTTCCCCATATATTTCCCATAGTCTTTAACTCTTTTAGTTAGCACTTTACAAAAATTCAGCAAGGCTATCCACATATCTTAGTCCAAGATCAGCCGAAATCATTTTCCTTTCCACTTCTCCGCTGTAATGTTTCACAGCGAGTAGGTCCTTTTTTTTAAAAATGGTCGTTTCTTTATTTATTTGACCGAGAGTGGATCACATTAGGAGAGGCAGGCATAGAGAGAGGAAGAGGAAGCAGGCTCCTGGCTGAGCGAGAGCCCGTGCTGACTCGATCCCAGGACACCTGATACATGACCTAGCCGAAGCAGAGGCCTAATCCAGTGGAGGCCGCCCGGAGCCTACGATCTGGTATTTTTTAAATCAACGTGGATTGCTGCATCAAATAGTTCCTCTTCCTTCAAATTTAAATATATAGTATACTGATCGAGTCAACGTTGCCATTTCTTAGGAGAATGTCTACAATTTATCTACCAAAAGCTTGAAAATCTTTTTGGGGGCCATCTGGATTTGTTTTTTTGTTTTGGTTGGATTAGGACTCTTTTTTTGTGAAATCCATCCAGCCCCTGGCTCTGTCTTGACCTGACTGCTTTCAGCTGTTCTGCAACAAAGTTGTCCCCAGCAGCGATAACTCTCATTGTTTACAGTGGCGCCCCTTTCTGAACAATTGTTTAATAAAAGCTTTTTTTTTTTTTTTTTTTTGGCTATGGTAAATGTGGAACCACAATGAGGTATTTCAAAGAGGTGAACCACAGATAAACAACAACGTTTCTCTAAGGGTGGAGTGAGGACTGTTACTCAAAAAGGAGTCTTGACAAGGCTTTTAAGATATCGACAATCATTAACATGAACATAACGTGACTGATTGTTACTGTGCTCTTAACTGGGCAAACACTTGTTGGCTTCCAAGATAGACTAACATAGTTGCGATTGTTCTAGCGGCCTGCTAGCACAGGGTCTCATGAGGCAGGATTCTAGCCACTGGCTGTGCAAGGCATGAGGCCTGTTAGTGATTCTATTTTTTTCCTCTGCAGAATGGGTCTTTCTACATTCCAGGTCCATTTCTACCCCAATAAATAATGCAGCGATTCTCTCAGTGAGTTGTACTTTTGGTTTAAACAGCCAACTGTCTCTTAAAAAGGACTTTTGTTTAAAGTCCTTTAAAAAAAAAGTCCTTTCAAAAAAATCTTTTTTTAAATTTTTTTTAATTTTTTAATCCCATATGTTTACTCTGATCCTGGAACTTGTTCATTTTGACCTTCTCTGCTGATTATTTCTCCTTGCTGCGTTCCCCAAGGGGAAAATATTCTCTCCAAAATGTCAGTTATTTGCAGGTAATTTGCACTGTAGACCTTCTTTACATATTTTTTAAAAAAATCCATTCACGATTCTTAGTGAAAATCCCGGTAAATCTGAAAGACTACCATTGGCTTATTCATCAAACAGTTACTGTCTCCATCAAGTGACAGGGTTTCAGAGAATGTGAGCTCACAAGAGATGTAACATTTTTTCCGCTTTCTGCTACCATGTTCATTTCTATGTTACTCAGAGGAGCCCTTCATTGTAGAAAACATATTATCCAATCTTTTATAAAGCTGAATTTAAATTCTGTCCCTTCATTCCCCACAAAGCTTAAAAAGCCAAACAAATTTTGTTCCATTTTTTTAAAAGCCCATAGATGGGGCATTTTTTTAATGTTGCATTTTGAGTTTTCATCACTCTTTATGTTACTTCTACTTCACAGATAAACAATTGCTAATGACAATGTGAACTTCCTACTACAAATATGCAATCAAAATCCCTAGGTACACATTTACTGAAGTTCTTCGTTCCCTTTAAACATTATTTCTCTCTTGATATGCATTCTTGTTTTGTATTATATTGCATTATAAAAAGTTTTTTTTTTAACACTGCATTTTTTAGAGTAGTTTGGGGATCAAAGTAAAATTCCCTTTCCCCACACTACACTCAGCCTTTTCCATTATCCACATCCTGTACCACGGGTGATAATTTTTCATGCTCACTGACCCTACACTGACACATCATTATCACCCCAAAGTCCACAGTTTTACACATTAGAGTTTCACTCTTGGTGGGGGCACCAGGGTGGGCTCAATGGGTTAAGGCTTCTGCCTTCGGGTCAGGTCATAATCTCACGGTCCTGGCATCAAGCCCCAGACCAGACTCTCTTGCTTGGCAGGGAGCCTGCTTTCCCCAACCCCTGCTTTTCCCGCGCCTGCCTCTCTGCCTGCTTTGATGCCTGTCAAATAAAATAAATACAAAAATCTTAAAAAAAACCTTTTCTCATAGAGTTCACTCTTGGTATAGTATCTTATGCATTTTTGACAAACTGTGTAGCGATATATATCTAAAAATATCATACATGTCATACAGAACATTTTCACTGGCCTAAAAATCCTCTGTGCTCTGCCTGTTCATCCTCCTCCTCTCCTAACTGACTACAAACCGCTGACCTTTATACCATTTGCATACTTCTGCCTTTTTCTAGAAGGTCATATAGTTGGAACCTTGCAACATGAAGCTTTTTCAAAATTGACTTCTTTCACTTATTATGACGGATTTTAAGTTTGTTCCATGTCTTTTCATTGCTTGATAGCCATTTCTCTTTATCGCTGAATCATATCCCAATTGTTTCAATGGACCACAGTTTATCTATCCATTCTCCTCCTGAAGGACATCTTGGTTACTTCCAACTCTTGGCACGTATGGGTAAAGCTGTTACAAACACAGGTTTATATGCAGGATTCTGTGTACACAAAGTTTTTGCTCTTTTGGGTGAGTACCAAGGAGCACGATTGCTGGATCATATGGTAAGAATATGTTTAGTTTTGTAAGAAACTGCCCACTGTCTTCCAAAGTGGTAGCACCATTGTGGTGTTCTCACCAGAATGAATGAAAAGTTTCTCTTGTTCCTCATCGTCAAAAGCATTTATGTTGTCAGTATTTTGGATTTTAGCCATTCTAATAGATGTGTAGTGATAGATCATTGTTTTATTTATTTATTTACTTTTTAAAAAGATTTTATTTATTTATTTGACAGAGAGAGATCACAAGAAGATGGAGAGGCAGTCAGAGAGAGAGAAAAAGGGAATCAGGCTTCTGCTGAGCAGAGAGCCCAATGTGGAACTCGATCCCAGGACCCTGAGATCATGACCTGAGCCAAAGGCAGCGGCTTAACCCACTGAGCCATCCAGGCGCCCCTCTTTGTTCTTTTAATTTACAATTCCTTAATTAGACATGCTGTGGATCATCACAACATCTTTTCATATCATTATTGCCATCTCAACATCTTCTTCAGTGAGGTGTCTGTTCCAGTCCTTGCCAATTTTTCAATCAGGTCATTCATTTTCTTGTGTTTGAGTTAATAAATAAATACATAATAATAATAAATAAATAATAAACGAATGAATGAATTTATTATATATATTATATATGTTATATATGTTACATATAGTATATTATATATATTATTATATATTAAATAATAATTTATTAAAAATAAATTTACTAATGAGGCCAAGAATTCAGAATCACAAATACTTCAGAACTAATAATAACTGCCTGCACTTGATGTTATTCTATAAGATAAATCCTACGATCAAGTTTCAATTTTAAATTCTTAAATCCTTATGAAGAAGCATCATTTGGAGGGAGCAGTTTTCATAATTTAGCATCCATCAGCCTTTTTTTAAAGATTTTATTTATTTATTGGACACAGAGAGAGAGAGAGAGAGATCACAAGTAAGCAGAGAGGCAGGCAAGCAGGGAGGGAAGCAGTCTTCCTTTTGAGCAGAGCCCGATGTGGGGCTGGATGCCAGGACCTAGAGACCATGACTTGCGATGAAGGCAGAGGCTTAACCAACCACCCACATGATGAGAGAGCCACTCAGGTGCCCCTCATCCATCAGTCTTAATTGTTTGGAGGAAAATGTGTGGATGAATAATGCCTTAGGGAGCTAATCTCTCTAAAGAATTTTCAAGTCTTTACCCCTTCAAGGTTTTTGTACAGTTCTGATCGCCTCTAAACATCCAGCTGATTTCTACAGTGACAGGCCTGTTAAAACCCTGTCCTCAAACCAGGAATAGAGCTTGAAACATACCAGTCAAGAGCAACTTTGAGTCTTTTAAGGAATTTATCATCATTTCTTTGTTTTTGGTTAATATCTAAAATAGTTCCCTATTACACTTGCATAATTTCTCCAGAGCTGACTTTGAAGGAGGCATTCAGTTCCAGATAGTTCCATATGTTGGCAAGAACTATAATTCTATATAAAAAAAAAACCTATTTTGGGGCACCTGGGTGGCTCAATGGGTTAAAATCTCTGCCTTCGGCTCAGGTTATGATTCCAGGTTCCTGGGATTGAGTCCCACAGTGGGCTCTCTTCTCAGCAGGGAGCCTGCTTCCATTCCTCTCTCTCTGCCTGCCTCTCTGCCTTCCTGTGATCTCTGTCAAGTAAATAAATAAAATTAAAAAAAAACATATTTTATACCAGTTATTTGTGTTTATTAACTAAGATATCACAATACAAATAATACAAACAGTTGCTCTTTATTAATACCTTCAACCCAGATCAAAAAAAATAAGTCATATTTTCTCCAAAAATTTTATATCATCTGATAGGTCAGATATATATAAAATTACATTTAAAGTTTTAAAACTATCAGCAAATATTTTCATTTAAATGCAAATTTCAAAGAAAATCTACTTTTCGAAACACGACTTTTTATCCTATTTTTTTTAATTTTGTCTACAACTGATAAAATGTTTAGTGACACTATAAATGTTAGATCGAAAAAAATGATTAATAAATGTAGGTTCAAATTATTATGTTCCATTAAAAATGATTTAGTCTTTGATGAACAATCTGTTTGGTAATGTGTTGTATCCAGATATAGTAAATTAATGACATATATAAAATTATAGGGAAATGACACCTTCCGTTCCATTATGAGTAGAGCTTTTAAAATGCTATTTGTCACAACCTGTCATCTTGTCATTATGTAGCATTATGTAGCATTTAAAAAATGTATACTCTTCACTTTGAAGTCTTTTAGAAATCTAAAATATGACTTTCTATGGTTTGTGTTTCCATATTCCTTTATTGCCCGTTTGAACAAATCCACATGCTTTGATTCAAAGGTAATAAATTCCTCTTATTTGGAAAAATGATGTTTATTTTTTTGTTCTCTCACCCTTAGCAGGTGGTTTCATTTTAGCACACTTCAGAGTTATAATTTCATGCTTATTAAAAAACATTTATTATGATCTACATAGATGAATGAAACTTTTATTTTATTAAATTATTTGCCAAAAAATCTGTTATTTTAAAAATGTATTTCCTTGGAAGGGTTATTTTAGAGCATTGAGAGAGGATCTAGGAGTGTGGTATTATGCAATTTTTAAGTAGGTTTGAAATGGTTATTTATATGATTGTTTCTTTAAGGCTTTTGTCTTATTTTGGTTTTTTTTTGTCTTATTTTGTCCATTATATGCTATAAAATATTTTGAAAGTAAATTTAAGGTATGTTTTACATAGTTTATTTTTTGGAAAAAAATATTGAAATGACTTATGAAATTCAGTATACTCTCAACATTAATTTTTTCTGAAATTTACCAATTATGTATTGAACCTATTATATGGCAGTTATTACTTCAGACTACACTGGTAAATGAAATACTTGGCTTTGTAGAACGTTTATTTTAATGGGTGAGACAATTAAAAGCTATAAACCTTAATAAAAATTGCATAGTGCATTCAAAAATGATGAGTACAATGGGGAAAAAGAAAAATTAGATCAGGGTGAGAAAAATCAAGGTTGCTAGGCAGGGGATGGGGAGTTAAAATTTTTATTAAGAAGATCAGGGTAGTTACAATGAAGCTGACAATTGAACAAAGGTATGGAAAGGTGATGAATTTGCCCAGAACTATCAGCAATAAGGTCACTCCAGACAAAGGAATTGGCTATCTTGAAGGCCATAAGGTTGGATCGTGCCTGGCATATCTGAGGAATAGCAAGGAGGCCACTGTGAGTGACTGAAGAGTAGCAGGGAAAGAGGTCACAGAGGTTAAATGAGTGGCTAGATCATGTAAAAGCTTAGAAGTCTTGTAAAACTCAGGCTTTTATATTTGGAAACTTACTGTGTGATAGAATTTCTGCTAATAACTGAGAGTTCAAATGTCCATAAAATTTCAAGGATTCTTATTCTAGTAAGACAGAATAAAGAAAAAGAGTTCATATTTTCACATGGTGTAACAAATGCTCGGAGAGCCAAGTGTAGGAAGCTATGGGAGCACAGAAGAAGGCACTAAAATCACACCAATATATTTGATGACTGTGACTATATATAAATTTGTATTTTCTAGATTTTTTTATAGTCTTGGAATCACACAGTATATACTATTCATTGCCTGGCTTTTCTTTTCTCAGCACCATTACTTTGAGAATCTCCAGTTGTAAATAGTTCATTTTGATGTTGAATAGTAATCTCTTTAATGAATACATCATAATTTGTCTTTGCTCTATTGATGGACATTGATGAACACTTCCACTGTTTTCAATTCTTAAAAATAAAGCTGCTATGAAATTCATATACAAGTCCTTGTACGAACATAGGGTTTGTTTCTTTTGTTTAAATGCCTAGAAGTAAAATGGCTATTCGTGTAACTGCAACATATTTTGCATTTAAAAAAATTTCCAAACTATTTTCCAAAGTGGTGGTATCATGATATATGCCAACAACAGTTTAGATTTTTTGTTGCTTCTCAATCTAGCTCAGACGAAGTACAATTAGCCTTTATAATTCTAGCCATTCTAATAGATATGTAAGCATGTCTCATTATGATTTTAATTTGTATTTCTTTAATGTCTAAATGTTGAGAAATTTGTCATGTGCTTTGGTGACATGTCTCTTCAATACTATTCTTCACATGTAAAATTGGATACTCTGTTTGGTTATTAGTAAGGCTTTTTATTTTTATTCATTTTTTAATAATCAGAGGAGATGTCCTTTATCAGATTTATAAGTTGCAAATCCCTTCTCCGTCTTTACGGTTTCTCAATGGAGCTTTGATAGCTGTGTCTTTCAAGAAATATGCTAATTCTTTCCTGGTACACGGAGGTATGACTAGACCATTATCAATGTTGACCTTTGCAAAGAAAATCATGGCTTAAGATATATGTAGTCTGCGGTTGTTGGGAGTGTTCTGTAATATCAAGCATATCTACTTAGTTGATAATTTTGTTCAAGTCTTACATATCTTACCAATTTGATGACCATTTGTCTATATAATCTTAAAATAGAGGTGTTGAAATTTTTTTCCATTTCTCTTCTAAGGTAGAAGTTATGATTTTTGTTCTTAGTTTTTCCCTATATATCCCCAAATCTGTTATTAAGTATTAAAAGTCAAGAATTACTATACTCCCTGAGGAATTCATCCTTTTACTCTTCTGTAATTTTGACTTGATCTTTATGTCTGATAATGAAATTTGCTTTAAAATCACTTTTCATTATCTTGATATAACCACCAAAGTTATAGTGTGATTAGTGTTAATATAGCATATTTTTTCCTTTACTTTATAAAGCACTTCTATATTTAATCTTGAAAAAAAAACAGCATTTTAGCTCTGGAAGCATCTTTCTAAATTATCTTTTCTTTTTTTTTTTTAATGAATCAGTAGCAATTTTTGTTAAGGGACCTAAACTGAAAGTAGGCTTAGAACTTTATTTATTTATTTATGTATTTAGTAAATAAAAGATTTTATGTTGTTTATTGACAGCGAGAAAGAGAGAGAGAGAGAGGAAGTGCACAAGCGGGGTAAATCACGTGCAGAGGGAGAGGAAGAAGCAAGATCCTTGGGGTGCAAGTAGTCCCATGCAGGGCTGGATCCCTGTACACTGGAATCATGACCTCAGCCAAAGGCAAACATCTGCTTAAACAACTGAGTCATACAGGCCCCCCTAGAAAATTAAAAAAAAAAAGACCTTTTAAAAACATGTTTTTTAATATTTTATTTATTTGACAGACAGAGAGACAGGAAGAGGAACTATAAGCAGGGCAGAGGGAAAAGGAGAAGCAGGTTTCCCACTGAGCAGAGAGCCTGATGTGGGGCTCCATCCCAGGACCCTGGGATCATGACCTGAAAAGAAGGGACACTTATGGAGGAAGCCACCCAGACACCTCTTTTCTTTGTTTTTAATATATGGCAACTGATGCTTCCCAGGCACGAGGAGCATATTACCCATTGATAAATCTTTGATAACAACCTATTTACAAAGGTGTGTAAATATATACTTACTCAGATTTATACACTTTGTGTTTTCTTCATAGTTTGGGGCTGGACCCGATGGTCACAGCACTGCTTCCAGTCTTTGCCTTCCCATCTTTTGATACCAGGTATTTGGTCAGCAAAGCAAATTAGTATCAAAGTTAATAAGCCCTTGGCACCATATCTCTGGAGCAGGGGTTGCTCTTAGCCAAGGCCCAGAGCAGTTGACCTCCCCTCGCTAGTGCTATAGCCCCAAGGACTAGGTCCCTGCCACCAGAACTCAGTCTTACATGTTATGCTAAGCAGACAAAACCAAAACAGGAAAGCTCCGACAGCTTTCACTGGCATGCCTCATCTCCCACTCCCTCGACGTCCAGGCAGAACCAGATGCCAGGGAGGGGTCTTGGTCCAACATATGGGAGGGAAGGAAGTAGCCACGAGCAAGTACCTGCCTCTCTGTGCCTTTCTTTCATGAGCAGGTTGTAAGGAGGAGGAAGAGGAAGGGGAAGAGAGGTGAACTTCAAGGGGTGAAGGCCTCAGGTAGGCAGCTGGCTCCTGCCAGTAGGAAAGGGACAAAGGAGAAGGCAGTGAGTCTTGCATGGAGGATGGGGGGTAAGGGTTACAGCTTATGATGGAATCTGGACAGGAGTAATAGGGATACTAGTCATTTGAGTCCACCATTGGCAAGCTGGGCTGGGTGCTAGGGCAGATAGGCCTCTCTGAGCAACGGCTCATGAGAGAAGTTGGAATTCTTCTCTGAGGAGCAGGTGGAGCTTTGGGTGTTGGGAAAGCATAGACAGTATTGTTCCAGGGCCAAGGACAGGTTCGGGTACTCCTGGTTGGAGGTCAAGGCCACAGTATGAACCAGGTCTCCTATCACCAGCTTGAAGGAACCACATGCCAGCCACCCCTCATTATTGTGTATAACTCCCTGGTTCACTTATTGGCTTATCCATCAAATGACTCCTTCAGCAGCTTGAAAACCACCTCCACAGGCACTCCAGGATATGGGAGGCTTCCAGATTGAAGATTTTGCACAGGATCACCCCAAAAGACCAGAAGTAACTCTGGTAGATGTAGATCTGGTCAAACATGGCCTTAGGGACCATCCACTTCACAGGCAGTCCACTGTTGGTTGTCTTTTTATAGTAACTGATGTGGTGATATCTCTGGCAAGGCTGAAGTCTGAGATCTTCATCATGCTGTCCTTTGTCACCAGCACTTCCCTGGTGGCCAGGTCTTGGTGTATGCACTTCTTGGAGGCAAGGTACTCCATGCCTCAGGCTACCTGATAGGCACAGGATACCAGGTCCTTGGAGGAGAG
The DNA here is from genome assembly GCF_011764305.1 of Mustela putorius furo. Classification (NCBI taxonomy): domain Eukaryota; kingdom Metazoa; phylum Chordata; class Mammalia; order Carnivora; family Mustelidae; genus Mustela; species Mustela putorius. The sequence goes on along the minus strand of NW_025421544.1, from coordinate 88,541 downwards.
TTGCTCTGCTGCATTGTGGCTGATATTGTAACAGTACTCCAGGTCAGGAGGCCTCTGGGCCTGCAGGTACTCCTGTATGTTGTCTTTGGAGGCATATTCCATGAGAGTGTACGAAGAACCATCCTGTGTGCAGGATCCAGCAGGTTGATGGTGTCCTTGTGCTGTCCAATCATCTTCATCATCTCCATTTCTGAGATTAGGTTTGACAGGCCTTTCTCTGTTGCATCTGACTTCAACATCTTCACAGACACTTTAGTCAAATGGTTAGATTTGTCTTTGTCCAGCCCAATGGCCTCCTCCAACACCACCTGCCCAAAGTAGGCCTGTCTTAGGGGTCTGCCTAAACTGCCTACAACCAGCCAGTCTCAAGGCAGTTATGAACTCTAGATTATCCTCAAAAACATTAAACCACAAGCTAAAAGTTCTCTTCACTAGGTCTCTGTCGCAGGTCTAATTTTCTTATCTTTCATCATTTATCTTTTTCCTAATTCTTATTTTCAGTATAGTTTATTTTGCTTCCAGGTGTTTCCCCTGGTTTCTGTATGCTGTTCCATAGGGAAGAGTTATCCTGTCATAAAATTATTTCTTGAGCATTCTTTACATCTCTCAGTTAAAATGGGTTCTTTTATGGTATTGATTCATTTGAGTTTTCTCAAAATGGGAAGAATTTTCAAAATGGTGTTTTCCTCAAGGTTCAGAGTATGTCTTAGCATCATCTTTACTCTTTTTGAAATTCACTTTTCAAATTCTTGTCCCTCTTTTTATCTTTTTTTTAAATTAAAATGTTTTATTTTTACTATTCTTTTATTTGAGTATAGTTGATATTCAGTGTTACATTGGTTTCGGGTTTTCAATATCTCCATACATTATTCTATGATCACTACAAATATAGCCACCATCTGTCACCATATAACACTATTATAATATCATTGACTATATTCTCTACACTGTCCCATATCTCTTTTTAAAATCTCTGATATTTATGATTTCTGTTATTCCAATTTTCGACCATCATTTTACTTGGTTACTTTAATAAAATATGCCTGATTACACACTCTTTGCTGAAAAACATAGCATTTGATTTATAGTAGTCTTCTTCTTCTTCTTTTTTTAATTAACATATAATGTATTATTAGCCCCAGGCGTACAGGTCTGTGAATCGCCAGGTTTACACACTTCACAGCACTCACCACAGCACATACCCTCCCCAATGTTCATAACCCCACCACCCTCTCCCTACCCTCCCCACCCCCCCGGCAACTCAGTTTGTTTTATGAGATTAAGAGTCTCTTATGGTTTGTCTCCCTCCCGATCCCAACTTGTTTCATTTACTCTTTTCCTGTCCCCCATATTGCACTATCATATGATAGTGTCTTTCTCTGGTTGACTTATTTTGCTAAGCATAATACCCTCTAGTTCCATCCATGTCATTGCAAATGGCAAGATTTCATTTCTTTTGATGGCTGCATAGTATTCCATCATATATATATATATACCATTCATTTGTTGATGGACATCTAGGTTCTTTGCATAGTTTGGCTATTGTGGATATTGCTGCTATAAACATTTGGTGCACGTGCCCCTTTGGATCGTATAGTAGTCTTCTTTACCTCTATCAGAACCCCAGGAAGCTTTATTTATTTATTTACTCACATAAACCGATGATCCAACACAACGTTTTTTTGATGTTCAAATGTATTATAATGTCTTCCTGCTTAACACTATGCTTACTGCTCTCTTTCACTGTCTGAGTAAATCCTCATCATCACTATGCCATTTAATCAGAAAGAACATTTGAACTCAGAGTTCTCTCCATATCAGGAAATGAAGACTCCACCCTTCTGTTTGTGCAGGTAAAATAAATGTTGATATTGTCTGTCCTGCACATACTCCATCCTGTTCACCAGAATATTCACCATCAAAATATATACAAAATAAAAACCATACCTCACCACTTCTATTACCACCCAGCATGCTAAAATCACCATCATATGTTCCTGAATTATTGACTTGATTGATAACCCCACTTCCACACACTGCACTCCTTTCTCCCTGCAAATTTATTTTGGTACAGCAACTTAACCTAAAAATCAAGTCAGATGATTTTATTCTGCTTTCGAAAGTCTTTTGGTATCTTCCCCTTTCATATTAAATAAAAACTGAAGGCGTTTCAATGTACTAGAAGGTCACGCATCAATACGTTCTTACCTCTCTCCACCACTATGAACTCCTCATTGGCCTCCTTGCTTTTCCTCAAAAGTAACAGACCAGCTGTTCACACAAAGTCTATATACTTACTTGCTCTGCCTAGAGCAATCTTTTCCTTTAATATGTGTATAACACCCTCCTTCACTTCCTGGGTCTTTGTGCAAATAACATCTCATAAATGAGATATAACCACCCAACACAAAATAAAATTAACTTTCCTCCCAGCATTCTCCAATGGCTTTTACCTTTCTTGTATTTCTTTGTAACACTTATCCCCATCAACCATCAATCATTATTCTATTACTGGTTTATTTTGTGATTGGAGACAGAGAGAGAGAGAATTGGGAGGGGGGGCAGAGGAAGAAAAAAACACCCCACTGCCTAGAAAACCTGCTGGGGAGTTACATCCCAGGACCCTGAGATCATGACCCAAGCCAAAGGCAGTCACTCAATGGACTGAGCCACCGAGGTGCCCCTCTATTATTGGCTTATTTCACTATTGTATTTCAAAAGAATGTAAGCTCTTTGTGGTCAGGTATTTTATATGTTTTATTAATTGAAGTATTCTCAGAAAGGTAGCTGGCAGATTGTAAGGGCTCACTAAACTGTATTTTGTTGTTATTATTGGGCTCCTTTATGGGCTTTACCTCTTACGCTAGACGTCTCTCCTTCAGATGTAAGCAATAAGAATAGAGCCCTGCTGCCTGTTCAAATGAGTAAAAAAAGCCTGTATTAAGTGGATATTTTAAAAGCTAAATGAATGGCTTAATAGTTGTATATAGGGGGAAAGGGAACATATTTTCCACGGTTTAGAAGTGGAGTTCTTTTATAGAGTTCTTGTACAAGCCTACACTATTGAACGATAATGGGCAGTTGTACATTCCAATTATACAAACACTTTGGTAATTTATATCCTTTTTTTGTAATTCATGACTGGATCATTTAATTCCTTAGGAGCATTACAGCATTTCAACTTTTCCTGTTCAATAAACTTATTGGGGTTGCTACCTTTTTTATTCAAATGGAGAAATAGTCATGATTTCATCTAAATAAAGTGTTATTGACTGTGTTGTTTTCTAGGAATGAGTCGCACATGCTAGTTTAAAAGTTTTGTTAAATTCCCAAGTCTGTCACCGATAAAAGCCTTTTGTAGATTAGTAACTTGATCAAAACAGAAAAGTTATGTAACACTCACTTGTTATACTATCTTTGTTTCCATCTTGCATTGTAATAACACCCACCTTAACTCTATTTAAGACAAGTCATTGCCAGATGGCTTTCTGGCATTGATTGCATGATATGAAATCTAATATAACTAAAAGTTTTTGGTTTTAGTAGCATATAAATCAATTTAGAAAAATATATGTATTTGAATATAAGGTAAAGTTTTAAATTATTTGGCAATAGTAAACTAAACTGCTTTTTTGTAAATTTTTATTTTCTAAAATTTCATTGAGCTCTTTTGCAATAAGAAACAAGTTACAAAAAATTAAGGTTTATTTACCCCAATTCAAAATTATTAGGAATATAATCATAGAGGTTGAAGTATTTAAATTATTGAACCCAAAACATTTTATTAGGTAAATTCGTGAATGCTGAGCATTCACTGTTAAAATATACTAATACTGGGAGGAGTCAAGATGGTGGAGAAGTAGCAAGCTGAGACTGCTTCAGCTAGCCGGAGATCAGCTAGATAGCTTATCTAAAGATTGCAAACACCTGAAAATCCATCGGCAGATCGAAGAGAAGAAGAACAGCAATTCTGGAAACAGAAAAACAACCACTTTCTGAAAGGTAGGACCGGCGGAGAAGTGAATCCAAAGCGACGGGAAGATAGACCCCGGGGGGGGGGGCCGGCTCCCGGCAAGCGGCGGAGCAACCGCGCACAAAATCAGGACTTTTAAAAGTCTGTTCCACTGAGGGACATCGCTCCAGAGGCTAAACCGGGGCGAAGCCCACGCGGGGTCAGCGTGGCCTCAGGTCCCGCAGGGTCACAGAAGGATCGGGGGTGTCTGAGTGTCGCAGAGCTTGCGGGTATTGGAACGGGAAAGCCGGCTACAGAGACAGAGCTGACAGTAAGCTCGCAGCTCCGTGTTACCTTGAACCGGTCGCAGGCTCGGTGAGCTCGGAGCGCGGCCGGAGGTCAGGCAGACGGGAGTAACTGGGCGCTGTTCTCTGAGGGCGCACTGAGGAGTGGGGCCCTGGGCTCTCGGCTCCTCCGGGCCGGAGACCAGGAGGCCGCCATTTGTATTCCCGTCCTCTGGAACTCTACGGAAAGCACTCAGGGAACAAAAGCTCCTGAAAGCAAACCCGAGCAGATTACTCACCCCGGCCCCGGGTAAGGGCGGTGTAATTCCGCCTGGGGCAAAGACACTTGAGAATCACTACAACAGGCCCCTCCCCCAGAAGATCAACAAGAAATCCAGCCAAGATCAAGTTCACCTACCAAGGAGTGCGGTTTCAATACCAAGGAGAGCAGCAGAATTCCAGAGGAGGAGAAAGCCAAGCACGGAACTCATGGCTTTTTTCCTGTGATTTTTTTTAGTCTTGCAGTTAATTTAATTTTTTCTTTTTCATTTTTTTTTTCTCGCCTTCGGGTAAAATTTTTTTTTAACTGTTACCTTTTTCTTTTTTAACGATTTTTTACTAGTTTATCTAATATATATATATTTTTTACATTTTTCTTAGGTGTTTTCTTTTTTTTTAAATTCTTTTCTTTTCTTTTCTTTTTTTTTCTTTTTTTTTTTTTTTTTTCTTCTTCCTTTTTGAACCTCTTTTTATCCCCTTTATCCCCACTCACGATTTTGGATCTCTTCTAATTTGGTTAAAGCATATTTTCCTGGGGTTGTTGCCACCCTTTTAGTATTTTACTTACCCCTTCATTTACTCTTATCTGGACAAAATGACAAGACGTAAAAATTCAACACAAAAAAAAGAACAAGAGGCACTACCGAAGGCTAGGGACCTAATCAATACAGACATCGGTAATATGTCAGATCTAGAGTTCAGAATGACAATTCTCAAGGTTCTAGCCGGGCTCGAAAAAGGCATGGAAGATATTAGAGAAACCCTCTCGAGAGATATAAAAAGCCCTTTCTGGAGAAATAAAAGAACTAAAATCTAACCAAGGTGAAATCAAAAAGCTATTAATGAGGTGCAATCAAAAATGGAGGCTCTAACTGCTAGGATAAATGAGGCAGAAGAAAGAATTAGTGATATAGAAGACCAAATGACAGAGAATAAAGAAGCTGAGCAAAAGAGGGACAAACAGCTACTGGACCATGAGGGGAGAATTCGAGAGATAAGTGACACCATAAGACGAAACAACATTAGAATAATTGGGATTCCAGAAGAAGAAGAAAGTGAGAGGGGAGCAGAAGGTATACTGGAGAGAATTATTGGGGAGAATTTCCCCAATATGGCAAAGGGAACGAGCATCAAAATTCAGGAGGTTCAGAGAATGCCCCTCAAAATCAATAAGAATAGGCCCACACCCCGTCACCTAATAGTAAAATTTACAAGTCTCAATGACAAAGAGAAAATCCTGAAAGCAGCCCGGGAAAAGAAGTCTGTAACATACAATGGTAAAAATATTAGATTGGCAGCTGACTTATCCACAGAGACCTGGCAGGCCAGAAAGAGCTGGCATGATATTTTCAGAGCACTAAACGAGAAAAACATGCAGCCAAGAATACTATATCCAGCTAGGCTATCATTGAAAATAGAAGGAGAGATTTAAAAGCTTCCAGGACAAACAACAACTGAAAGAATTTGCAAATACCAAACCAGCTCTACAGGAAATATTGAAAGGGGTCCTCTAAGCAAAGAGAGAGCCTACAAGTGGTAGATCAGAAAGGAACAGAGACCATATACAGTAACAGTCACCTTACAGGCAATACAATGGCACTAAATTCATATCTCTCAATAGTTACCCTGAATGTGAATGGGCTAAATGCCCCTGTCAAAAGACACAGGGTATCAGAATGGATAAAAAAAACAAAACCCATCTATATGTTGCCTCCAAGAAACACATTTTAAGCCCGAAGACACCTCCAGATTTAAAGTGAGGGGGTGGAAAAGAATTTACCATGCTAATGGACATCAGAAGAAAGCAGGAGTGGCAATCCTTATATCAGATCAATTAGATTTTAATCCAAAGACTATAATAAGAGATGAGGAAGGACACTATATCATACTCAAAGGGTCTGTCCAACAAGAAGATTTAACAATTTTAAATATCTATGCCCCCAATGTGGGAGCAGCCAACTATATAAACCAATTAATAACAAAATCAAAGAAACACATCAACAATAATACAATAATAGTAGGGGACTTTAACACTCCCCTCACTGAAATGGACAGGTCATCCAAGCAAAAGATCAGCAAGGAAATAAAGGCCTTAAATGACACACTGGACCAGATGGACATCACAGATATATTCAGAATATTTCATCCCAAAGAAACAGAATACACATTCTTCTCTAGTGCACATGGAACATTCTCCAGAATAGATCACATCCTCGGTCCTAAATCAGGACTCAACCGGTATCAAAAGATTGGGATCATTCCCTGCATATTTTCAGACCACAATGCTCTAAAGCTAGAACTCAACCACAAAAGGAAGTTTGGAAAGAACCCAAAATACATGGAGACTAAACAGCATCCTTCTAAAGAATGAATGGGTCAACCGGGAAATTAAAGAAGAATTGAAAAAAATCATGGAAACAAATGATAATGAAAATACAACGGTTCAAAATCTGTGGGACACAACAAAGGCAGTCCTGAGAGGAAAATATATAGCGGTACAAGCCTTTCTCAAGAAACAAGAAAGGTCTCAGGTACACAACCTAACCCTACACCTAAAGGAGCTGGAGAAAGAACAAGAAAGAAACCCTAAGCCCAGCAGGAGAAGAGAAATCATAAAGATCAGAGCAGAAATCAATGAAATAGAAACCAAAAAAACAATAGAACAAATCAACGAAACTAGGAGCTGGTTATTTGAAAGAATTAATAAAATTGATAAACCCCTGGCCCGACTTATCAAAAAGAAAAGAGAAAGGACCCAAATAAATAAAATCATGAATGAAAGAGGAGAGATCACAACTAACACCAAAGAAATACAAACTATTATAAGAACATACTATGAGCAACTCTACGGCAATAAATTTGACAATCTGGAAGAAATGGATGCATTCCTAGAAACATATAAACTACCACAACTGAACCAGGAAGAAATAGAAAGCCTGAACAGACCCATAACCAGTAAGGAGATTGAAACAGTCATTAAAAATCTCCAAACAAACAAAACCCCAGGGCCAGACGGCTTCCCGGGGGAATTCTACCAAACATTTAAAGAAGAACTAATTCCTATTCTCCTGAAACTGTTCCAAAAAATAGAAATGGAAGGAAAACTTCCAAACTCATTTTATGAGGCCAGCATCACCTTGATCCCAAAACCAGACAAGGATCCCACCAAAAAAGAGAGCTATAGACCGATATCCTTGATGAACACAGATGCGAAAATACTCAACAAAATACTAGCCAATAGGATTCAACAATACATTAAAAAGATTATTCACCACAACCAAGTGGGATTTATTCCAGGGCTGCAAGGTTGGTTCAACATCCGCAAATCAGTCAATGTGATACAACACATCAATAAAAGAAAGAACAAGAACCATATGATACTCTCAATAGATGCTGAAAAAGCATTTGACAAAGTACAACATCCCTTCCTGATCAAAACTCTTCAAAGTGTAGGGATAGAGGGCACATACCTCAATATCATCAAAGCCATCTATGAAAAACCCACCGCAAATATCATTCTCAATGGAGAAAAACTGAAAGCTTTTCCGCTAAGGTCAGGAACACGGCAGGGATGTCCATTATCACCACTGCTATTCAACATCGTACTAGAGGTCCTAGCGTCAGCAATCAGACAACAAAAGGAAATTAAAGGCATCCAAATCGACAAAGAAGAAGTCAATTTATCACTCTTCGCAGATGATATGATACTATATGTGGAAAACCCAAAAGACTCCACTCCAAAACTGCTAGAACTTATACAAGAATTCAGTAAAGTGTCAGGATATAAAATCAATGAACAGAAATCAGTTGCATTTCTCTACACCAACAGCAAGACAGAAGAAAGAGATATTAAGGAGTCAATCCCATTTACAATTGCATCCAAAATCATATGATACCTAGGAATAAACCTAACCAAAGAGACACAGAATCTATACTCAGAAAACTATAAAGTACTCATGAAAGAAATTGAGGAAGACACAAAAAAAATGGGAAAATGTTCCATGCTCCTGGATTGGAAGAATAAATATTGTGAAAATGTCTATGCTACCTAAAGCAATCTACACATTTAATGCAATTCCTATCAAAGTACCATCCATCTTTTTCAAAGAAATGGAACAAATAATTCTAAAATTTATATGGAACCAGAAAAGACCTCGAATAGCCAAAGGGATATTGAAAAAGAAAGCCAACGTTGGTGGCATCACAATTCCGGACTTCAAGCTCTATTACAAAGCTGTCATCATCAAGACAGCATGGTACTGGCACAAAAACAGACACATAGATCAATGGAACAGAATAGAGAGCCCAGAAATAGACCCTCAACTCTATGGTCAACTAATCTTCGACAAAGCAGGAAAGAATGTCCAATGGAAAAAAGACAGCCTTTTCAATAAATGGTGCTGGGAAAATTGGACAGCCACATGCAGAAAAATGAAATTGGACCATTTCCTTACACCACACACAAAAAAAATAGACTCAAAATGGATGAAGGACCTCAATGTGCAAAAGGAATCCATCAAAATCCTTGAGGAGAACACGGGCAGCAACCTCTTCGACCTCTGCCGCAGCAACATCTTCCTAGGAACAACGCAAAAGGCAAGGGAAGCAAGGGAAAAAATGAACTACTGGGATTTCATCAAGATCAAAAGCTTTTGCACAACAAAGGAAACAGTTAACAAAATCAAAAGACAACTGACAGAATGGGAGAAGATATTTGCAAACGACATATCAGATAAAGGACTAGTGTCCAGAATCTATAAAGAACTTAGCAAACTCAACACCCAAAGAACAAATAATCCAATCAAGAAATGGGCAGAAGACATGAACAGACATTTCTGCAAAGAAGACATCCCAGATGGCGAACAGACACATGAAAAAGTGCTCCATATCACTCGGCATCAGGGAAATACAAATCAAAACCACAATGAGATATCACCTCACACCAGTCAGAATGGCTAAAATCAACAAGTCAGGAAATGACAGATGCTGGCGAGGATGCGGAGAAAGGGGAACCCTCCTACACTGTTGGTGGGAATGCAAGCTGGTGCAGCCACTCTGGAAAACAGCATGGAGGTTCCTCAAAATGTTGAAAATAGAACTGCCCTATGACCCAGCAATTGCACTATTGGGTATTTACCCTAAAGATACAAATGTAGTGATCCAAAGGGACACATGCACCCGAATGTTTATAGCAGCAATGTCCACAATAGCCAAACTATGGAAAGAACCTAGATGTCCATCAACAGATGAATGGATCAAGAAGATGTGGTATATATACACAATGGAATACTATGCAGCCATCAAAAGAAATGAAATCTTGCCATTTGCAACAACATGGATGGAACTAGAGCGTATCATGCTTAGCGAAATAAGTCAAGCAGAGAAAGACAACTATCATATGATCTCCCTGATATGAGGAAGTGGTGATGCAACATGGAGGCTTAAGTGGGTAGAAGAAGAATAAATGAAACAAGATGGGATTGGGAGGGAGACAAAACATAAGTGACTCTTAATCTCACAAAACAAACTGAGGGTTGCCGGGGGGAGGGGGTTTGGGAGAAGGGGGTGGTATTATGGACATTGGGGAGGGTATGTGTTTTGGTGAGTGCTGTGAAGTGTGTAAACCTGGTGATTCACAGACCTGTACCCCTGGGGATAAAAATATATGTTTATAAAAAATAAAAAATTAAAAAAAAATAAAATATACTAATACTATTGATAGACTGGTAGAAGCCTAAAATCAAATATTTATTAAATATTTATATCCATATCTTTTCATGGCGTGGTAATTCATTTCTCTAGCATTAAATAATATTCCATTGTTTGCATGTACTACACTTTATTTGACCTTTCACCTATGGAAGGATATCTTGGTTGCTTCCAAGCTTTTGTCAGTTATGAATAAAACTACTATAGACATCTTTGTGGGTATAGATTTCATCTTCTTTGGATAAATACCAAGAACTGCTACTGCTGAATCATCTGGCAAGAATATGTTTAGTTTTGTAAGAAACTGCCAAGTTGTTTTCCATTGTTTATTCTCAATAGACATGGAAGAACATTCCTGTTGCTCCACATCCTCACCAACATTTCGTGTTCTGTTGTCAGTGTTCTGGATTCTGGGTATGTACTGGTGTCTCTTTTTTGTTTTAATTTGCATTTTCCGGATGACATATGATGTGAAGCATCTTTTTATATGCTTATTTGCCATCTGTAATATTCTCTTTTGTGAGGTATCTGCTAAGGTCTTTGGCTCATTTTTAATCAGGTTTTTCAACCATTGTTGAGTTTTAAGGGGTCTTTGTGTATTTTTGATTAACAGTCCTTTGCCAGATGTGTATTTTGCAAATTTTTTCTCATAGTCTGTGCTTTGCCTTTTCATTCTCTTGGCATTGTGTTTCACAGAGTAGACATTTTTAAATTCAGTGCTTGTGCTTTTGTAGCTAAAGTTATTTCCAAAACCAAGGTCATTTAAATTTTCTTCTATATTACCTTCTACATTTTTCATGTTTAGGTTTATAATCCAACTTGAGTTAATTTTTGTGAAGAGTGTATATCTGCCTGGATTTATTTTATTTTATTATTTTATTTTAGTTTTATTTTATATTTTTACATTTAGCTTCACCATTACTCCAGAACCATTTGTTTAAAAGATTGTATTTTGCTCTCTTGTATTGCTTTTGCTTTTATATTAAATATAAAATATAATTGATAATATATATTCCGTTCCTTTAATCTAGTCTTTCTGTGGTATTACAATATCTTGCTTACAATTATCGTTATGGTATATTTTTATATGATTTTATTTATGTATTTGACAGAGAGAGAGATCACAAATAGGCAGAGAGACAGACAGAGAGAGAGATGAGGAGAAGCAGGCTCCCTGCTGAGCAGAGAGCCCAATGCGGGACTCGATCCCAGGCCCATGGGATCATTACTGAGCCGAAGGCAGATGCTTAACCCACTGAGCCACCCAGGCGCCCCATCGTTATGGTAATCTTTGAAGTCAGTCCTCAGTCTTTGTTCTCCTTCAACACTATGTTGAATATTGTGAGTCTTTGCCTCTCCATATAAAAACTTTAAAATAAGTTTGTTAATATATTAAAAAAAAGAACTTGCTGGAATGCATTAATTGTATAGATAAACTTGGAAACCAGTGACCTCTTGTGCTTAGCAGGAGATAGACCATGGACATCAGTTGTCACAGTGGTGCCTCTGGCAGAACCTATTGCAAATCCCTAGGCAAAATGAGACCTCAAGGATCTGAGAGATTGTCTAAGAAGTACTTGATACATCCCTTGGGTATGGTTTATTGAAGTGTCCACCTGTCTGAAAGCTGGGGAATCTAGATTAGGGAGGGAAAATTAGTTATGATAAAACATATCAGCAAACATCAATAAATTTTGTAAAACTAATTGTCATGGCTCATATACAATATGACCAACAGAGCGACCATCAAAAGGAAAGCTTCTGTTATGTTTATAGTGAAATGTTTTATTCAAAATAAAGCAATGAGAGGGGAAGACAAAATGAGAAAATTATCATTTTTTAAATGGTAAACTTCTTACAAAATGGAATAGGTTTTATATTCTAAGTAGTATATTGAAAAGTAAAACATTGGGGCGCCTGGGTGGCTTAGTGTTTTGGGCTGCTGCCTTCGGCTGGGGTCATGATCTCAGGGTCCTGAGATCGAGCCCTGCATGAGGCTCTCTGCTCAGCAGGAAGCCTGCTTCTCTCTCTCTCTCTCTCTCTCTCTGCCGGCCACTCTGCCTACTTGTGATCTCTGTCTGTCAAATAAATAAATAAAATCTTTTAAAAAAAAGAAAAGAAAAGTAAAACATTAAAAAATAAAATTTTAATTTAAAAAATTATGTAATTTTTTAAAAAGCTTAAAAATAGCAGAACCATTTTTCTTATAACTGGAAAATACATTGTATATATATCTATCAAAAATAACTTGTCGGGCTCCTGGGTGGCTCAGTGGGTTAAGCCGCTGCCTTCAGCTCAGGTCATGATCTCAGGGTCCTGGGATGAAGCCCCACTTCAGGCTCTCTGCTCAACGGAGAGCCTGCTACCTCCTCTCTATATTTGCCTGCCTCTCTGCCTACTTGTAATCTCTCTCTGTCAAATAAATAAATAAAATCTTTAAAAAAAAATAACTTGTCATGTGGGCACCTGGGTAACTCAGTGAGTTAAAGCCTCTGACTTCGGCTCAGGTCATGATCCCAGGATCCTTGGATCCAGTCCCACATCAGGCTCTCAGCTCATCAGGGAGCCCTCTTCCCCCTCTCTCTCTGCCTGACCCTGCCTACTTGTGATCTCTGTCAAATAAATAAATAAAATCTTTTATAAAAAAATTTTAAAAAATAACTTGTCATGTCTGGAATCAGGAGCATATGGAAAAAAATTATATCTGAGGACAATACTTCTGCCATGTTTTGTGCCTTGTTAATATTTTTAAACATTCAGGCAACTTTTAGCTTTATTGAAATACCTGCTAAGATACCAGCAGTGCCTTTTGGAGCCCTATGACTATAAAAAATTAATTGCAAATATTCAAAATGTTTACTATGGTGTCACTATTTAGGGCCACCACCACCAAGCATGTTTCAGAAGTAAGCATAACTGTTACTCTTCTGTAAGGCAAAAGGGCATGTTTTCAGGAGTTCCATCTGCTGTACCAGGTGGTGAATCAAGTAATGATTTTTGTCTATAAAATAATTCACTTTTCAATCTAACATTCCTCATTCCACATTATAATAATATAAACTAGGAGGAGACTAAAACAAACAAACCACTACAACTACAACAACCAGCTTTACCTTCAGTGGTAGAGTAAATAGAACCTTATGAGTAGCCTGAAATTTATTTTTAAATATTTTTAAGATAAACGTTTTTGTTAGAAAACCATATATTTTATATATACTAAGAAATAACAGGCAAAGTTTTAGTAACTTCTAAAAAGTCTAGTTACTTCTATTTATCTATTAACTCATCTCTTTATGAAATAGAACATGATCACACCTATTGTATCTACCCAAGTTTGTATGCTTTGGTTATTATATGTTTGCTATTTCCTTGCATAATTTTTACAATATTTGATACATAATAGTATCTTTAAGTCCATCTAGGGTTTCACAGAATTTGTTTGAACTTCATAAAAATGTACCATACTTTTTGCACTGTCCTTGCTTTACTTCTCTATTAACTTTCCAAGATGTATTCACTTTAGAGTGTGTAGCTATCATTTATTTTTATTCCTCCATAATGCTATGTTTACAAATTTGTATTTATCTGTACTTTTAAAAATATCTTAATTATATACCATTTCTCATCTCATGTAACACTCATGTTACTTCTACACTTATCAGATATTATGTAACTGAAAACCACAACTCAGCAACAATATAGCACCATTTTTCAAAATTAAATGGCTTACCAGAATTCTTTAATTCTATCCTTTATTTGTATTAGATGACCCTTTATTCTAGTATTTGGCAGTGTTCATATGGAGGAAAGCTTATAAGTTGATATTCCATAAATAGAAGGATTTATTATGATTGATTAATTATTTTCATTTAGAATGCATAGAATATGGTTGATTTAATATTTGTTTCTTACTCTCTGCCTGGAACATAGTGCTATCTATGTAATAGCCACTAAAATATTAAGTTAATTACCTAGATTTTAAACTTCATATGAATAGGAATAACATACAGAACTCTTCTCAGATTGGGACACCTGGGTGGCTCAGTTAGTTAAACGCCTGAGCCTTTAGCTCAGGTCATGATCTTAGGGTCCTGGGACTCAGTTCTGCAACAGATTCCCTGCTTAGCCGGGAGTTTGCTTCTCCCTCACCCTGCTGCTCCCCCTGCTTGTGCTCTCTCTCACTCTCTCTCTTACAAATAAATAAAATTAAAAAAAATAAATTCTTCTCAGATAGCTAATATAGAATATCGTCTTTGTATTCATCAAAGGGAAAGTGCCATATAATATTGAAATTCAGACTACTTCCAATTCATTTTTTAACCAGTAAGAAAGTACTGGAAACAAGCCAAAAATGTCTTTAATGAATTAAAGAAAGAGATTGGTTTTCAATATCTTAATGTTTCTAAAATAAATTGCAAGATTTTTATACTAGATATCAGTGTAAATATTCATTATAAAAGGATATTCTAAAAATAAACCTGAGAAAACTACTTGCCATATATGATGACAAAAACGAGTTTGACAAAAGTCAGTTTGGGTAAAACTTACAACACCTACCACCTGAAACTCTTGTTCTATAATTTAATTATTTTAATTTACAAAAATACAAAAATAATATATCAGAGTAAGTCTATTGATAGCTTTGAAGGTATGCTCTGGTTGTGCACTGTTTACTATTGAAAGGGGAATCAAATATGTGATGCTTATGGTGTGACTATATTAAAATTCAACAAGTTCAGAAGCATACGAGGAATAGAATAAAGACAAAAGATGACCCTTACTTATCCTAAAGATAGACAATGGTATATATGTGCTAGTTGGGGAGAGAATCCAGTCAGTAGATGGAGGATGTGGTAGTGGAAAAAAAAAAAAGACACAACGTTTTGGTTGAACGTTTAGCACTATATTTAACAAAGTGAAATTGTGTGTTAACAGCCTTGAATAAAATCCAAAAAATATTTTCAATTCATTGAAGATTATTTAGGAAAAACTTGAAAAATACAACTTGATAAGGATTCCAATAAAAGATTCATAAGCAATACAAGTTTCAGAATTTTTAGTATATTTTCCCTAAAAAGCCATTTGATTTAAATTAAAAAGAATTCTATTTACCTGCCACTTAAATAAGAGGAAATTATTTGGTTTTGTAATAAGTCAATAAAATAAATTAACATATCTTGAGAAAACAGATATGCACACTAAGTTAAAAATAATAGTGCTTAAGCTGTTCAGCAAACATTTGCAAAATTCCTTGCCCTCAGCTAGCTCTGGCGTTCTGCTAGGTGAGTAAGGCCATGTATGTTACTGCTCAGAGTACTGACGCAAAGCAATTGTCCCCTTCACCACCATTTTTTGCCGTTGATATGTCATGCTATGTTGTTTAGAGATACATAGATGGCCCTACATGAAGGCCTTTTTTTGTGTGTATACAGGTGACTGTGATTTAACTTTCAAATAAGATGGCTCCTGATTTACAATGATTCAACTTACGATATATTTGAAAGTGAAAGTGATTCAGTAGAAACTGTACTTTGAATTTTGAATTTGGGTCTTTATAAAAAGGGCCAGTGACATGTGGTATGGTGCCGTCTTGTGATGCTGGGCAGGGGCAGTGAGCCACAGCTCCCAGTCAGCTAGAAGATTACAGGGGTGAACACCTGATATTCTTACAACCACTCTGTATATAACCATTCTTCTTTTTTTTAGTGTAATATTTAATAAATTGCATGTGATGTTTGATACTTTGTTATAAAATAGGCTTTGCCTTGGTATGGCTTACATATTATTGGCATGAAACATCTAGAACAGTACGTGTGCTATATGATTGTCTACAACATCAAACAAGTTTCTTGAACACTTGTGACAAAGGGGTTATGTCTTTAAGGATTCTTATTTCAGAAGGGTTCTCTCAAACGTAAGATTTTTCAGAAGTTAAGTGAAAATCTGACCAAACTAAACATTTTTCCATTTTCCCTAGTGAGCAAAGATAGCTAAAATCTATCTGCCATTTTCAGCTCTGCACTCAACGACTGTAATTCTAATTTAAGAACAGATTATTTATATCAGAACCACATGTTGGTCTAAACTTACACAATATTCATAAATCTCACTCAGAGCCTTGGACACTTTTATTTGTTGAGTCTATATGGTACTACGGACATTCATCTCTTTTGACCTCATAGCTTCATGTATGTCTATACTTTTGAAAATACATGCATCATAGTTCCATTGTAAAATGTCTGGGTTATAAAATGTGCTATGCTATCAAAATGGTAATAAGAACATACAAATGACCTGATGTAATGAACTGGACCAGATTGCCAGATATCACATTTCATACCAGAAAGATTCAGTGGTAAGTTTTAAAATGGCCAGCTATACTTCGACTGAATTATAACTCATTTAACTTCTTTCTTTGTGTCCAGTATTATACATTAGTCAGTATTAGAGTAAATAAGTACTTTGGACAGATGTAAATATGCTGTAATAAAAAATGTTTTTCTTCTTTCTTTTAGTCCTTTTTACTTGTAAGACTAGCCACAAATACCTTGCCTCCTCCAAAATAATTTGCAATCCAAATTTATCTCTAAATGAATTTATTGCACAGAAAAAAATATATATATACACTTACAGTAGACATGTTCAAAAATAGTTACACAACAGCAGGGCCCTAAATGTAAGCAGTATAGTATGTTTTGGTTTTTTTTGTTTGTTTTCTTTAAATAAATAGAGGTTATGTGAAATACTGGAATTTTATTTCCAGGCCTAGTATTTCAAGACAGTGAACTACACTTACAGTGTCAACAGCCTCTTGTTGGCAGTATGATTTTATTGGCTCCATGGAATAAAGGCAAGAATTTACTATTGCTTCTTTCTTTTATGACACACACAGAAAAAAAAAATTGACACATTTGCTCAAGACCAACCAGAATCATTTTAACCTATCAAAATTGATGGGAGGCCTTCACTGCCAAAGTCACTGCTGGGTTTTCACAATTCATTGCAGACAATCTGCTACTCCCATTATGATAAAGGAGAGAAGAGTCATAATCAGGGAAGAAAGCTAGATTAATACTTGTAATTATCATTGAATTATTTAGCCTGCTATAGGATTATTATTATTAGTGTCATTTGATAATTTTCTCTCATTTTTTTAAACACAACTGTGAGTAATTACCCTACCTAATATTTCTCTGTATTGGCTGACTAGCTAGCAAACATTGATGAAAATATCCGGTAGCCACACATATAAAATGCTGCATTATGATGCTGTTGAATCAAAACATGCCACTACCTGATCCTGTAGCTCTTTGAGGATTTGCAAATCAATTAATTATATGTTTATTGGATTCTTCCCATACAATTAGAAAATGTATAATACAGTCCATGAACACTATTAGTTTTACCATTTTAAGCCAGCAATCACACTTTGATTTTTACAACAAAAGCAGAAATATAAACACACACATTTGGATCAGTTTTCTGTTAGTCTGTCTGGACTTCAGAATCCTATTCCTCAAGATAATGCACACCAAAGTTCTGGATTAAACAAGAAATTAGATGGCACCTGAACACTTGGTTTAATATTCTCCAAAGGACTTATTTCTTACATTATGACATTGTTTTACAAAGATCCATACTTTTATAATGTTAGTATTTTTAATAATCAATAAAGTCAATTAATCGTGATTAAAAATCAAACATAAAAATTTCTACTTTTTGCTTTTGCCCCCTCTATTTAGAACTTATTTATAGCCTGATAATTCAAAGGTCCCTATGTTTATGAAAATCTGGACAGAAATAGCTCTAAGATCCCATTCAGAACTTGATATTAATCTAAGTCTTTTGGCTCCATTTATCCTGAGAGCAAAGAGTAGGACAAAGGATTTGAGTGCTGTTAGTTTATCTGGGAGATTATCCAAGGTAGAAAAGAATGGGAAAGTGATACAGTGAAGAAGCAACTTTGTCAAAGAGGTACATTGTTGATATAATTGTTGTGGATAGAAAATGAAGGCTTGCTTTTACTGAAAGGTCCTGAGAAACTTCTTTAAGTTGTCCTCATGAAGACCTGAAAACTGACAATTTTATCTATGGTTCTTATTTCCACTTCACTGAGAGCTGTCCTCAGAGGACATTAACTCTCCTACACTTTTGGGTTGTGTTGGAGACATTCTAAAATGAGAGAGAGAACATGAGATGCTATCAGTGTTAAGTAACTGCAATTTCCCATGGAACTATCCACCACAGGTTTGGCTATAATCAGGTGTTGGGCCTTGATATCAGAGGGATTTGAGGCAGTATCATTTTAGGTTAATCATTATATCTGAAATTTCCAAAAACTTCAACTGATGAAACTTTGATTATAAATCTATAAATATAACAATAAATCTACAGTATTCCAATTATTTTCATAGAAATACACAGACAAAGCATCAATTGATTAATATTTAAATGTTACAAAATACTGAACTGAAAGAATTTGGTCATATAACAACGTGTAAGAAGTAGAACTTAGGTTTAAGTTAGAACTCCGGATGCATTTGAGACTCAGTTAAGAAATTGAATGGAGGGATGCCTGGGTGGCTCAGTGGGTCAAGCCACTGTCTTTGGCTCAGGTTATGATCCCAGGATCCTGGGACGGAGCCCCAAATCAGGCTCTCTGCTCAGCCGGGAGCCTGCTTCCTCCTCTCTCTCTGCCTGCCTCTCTGCCTGCTTGTCAACTCTCTCTGTCAAATAAATAAATAAAATCTTAAAAAAAAGTAATTGAATGGATGTCTGACTATCTTATAGGTTTGCTAAAAATCAGTGACTTTGTGTTCACGTGTGGCTATGCAGGAATTTTTAACGTTCTCTAAGAAGTTATTAGATTTGTTTATATAATGGCAGTAAAGGATGGGGAAAAGCAAAGTGCAAACCCCATAAAGACAAAGACACTGAGTAAGAGAAAAGAGTAATAGATAAGAAGAATCAATGCATTTGAGGAAAATGGGAATTGAAATACACAATGATTGTTGATTTTTTTAGATGGAGAACACAAAACTAGCTTGCAAGAAGGAAATAACAGAAGACATGTTGTGATGTGAGACAGAATCCTGGAAAAGGCAGTAACGTGGAATAAAGGAGTAGGGAGAGCATATCAGGTAATTTGGATAGGAAGGAGTTAGGAGGTAATTGCTTGATAAATTTTATATGGCCCACTTAAATGCACAGATTTCTCTTCTTTAATTTATATGGAGAACAGGGTGTCCTTTCTCTTCCCTTTCAGAGCACCA
This sequence comes from Mustela putorius furo, assembly GCF_011764305.1. NCBI lineage: Eukaryota > Metazoa > Chordata > Mammalia > Carnivora > Mustelidae > Mustela > Mustela putorius. The sequence continues at coordinate 69,045 of NW_025421544.1, read as the reverse complement.
GAGGTGTACTCTTTCAGACTGAAAACCTGAAAAGCTCAGGACTCAGTTGCTTAAGCACAGCTGAGAGGACATATTTCAATTAAGATTTACATTTTGCTGTATGTAGTAGACTGTCAAAAGTGGTTTAACCATATTTTTTCATTTAACAAGAAGACTACAGAGAGTGTTTTCTGGTGTTGGTTCAGAGAGTCCATCCCTCTGAACAGATTTTTCTCTCAAAGTCCGGGGCAAGAAATCAATTGTTACATATGTATTCACTAAAAAAGCAGCTGGAAGATGCTGAGCACTGTGGCCCATGAGATCAAGGCACCAGCACACACTTGTGCGTGGTGAGCTCCCAAGGCTGGAGGAAAATTCTAGAATAAAGTGCTTATTAGAGAGCCATACCTTTTCTCCTGTTTCCTTACCTCTCTGCACTACCCTCTTGTATCCACAGCATTGGAAATGCTTTTAGCAACACACCACACTGAATCACCACAAATTATGTGATTCTCTTGGTGGAAAACCAAACACTGTGTAAAAACTGTGGTTTTCTAGTTCATGCTTCTGGATTGAAAATAATTCAGAATAAGCTGATAGGAGTAGCCAAGAGAGATTTAATCTTCTGTTTGGAAAAGGGCTTCTATATAAGTGAGTAGAGGAACCTTTAAGAATTATTAATGTTTAGGGGCACCAGGGTGGCTCAGCGGGTTAAGCCTCTGCCTTTAGCTCAGGACATGATCTCAGGGTCCTGGGATCGAGACCTGCATTTGGCTCTCCGCTTGGCAGGGAGCCTGCTTCCTCCTCTCTCTGCCTTCCTCTCTGCCTACTTCTGATCTGTCTCTGTCAGAGGAATAAATAAAATCTTAAAAAAAAAGCATTATTCATGTTTAGGGGCACCTGGGTGGCTCAGCGTGTTATGCCTCTGCCTTTATCTCAGGTCATGATCTCAGGGTCCTGGGATCAAGCCCCACATCAGGTTCTCTGCTCAGCGGGGAACCTTTTCCCCCCTCCCACTTTCTGCCTGTCTCTGCCTACTTGTGATCTCTGTCAAATAAATAAATAAAGATTTTTAAAAGAAATAAATATTCATGTTTACATATATGCACCAGAATTCTATGTCCCTTGTCAGATAGGCTTCAAATCAACAGAAATGATAATATTTTACTTAATAAGTTTTTTAATTCCTCTGTTAACATTTTGGAATACATCATTTTAATGCACATCTGCAAATTTGTAATCACTTCATGTGAGACAAGGAATGCTTAAAAAGGCAACCAGGGGCACCGGGGTGGCTCAGTGGGTTAAGCCTCTGCCTTTGGCTCAGGTCATAATTTCAGGGTCCTGGGATCGAGCCTTGCATCATTCTCTAGGCTCAGCCGGGAGCCTGCATCTCTCTCTCTCTTTCTGCCTGCCTCTCTGCCTGCTTGTGATCTCTCTCTGTGTCATATAAATAGATACAATCTTTAAAAAAAAAAGGCAACCAAAAAACATTTACAGTTTTGGACAGGAGTTTCCCTTACGTTTGGATAAGGATGCAAATTCATCTTCATAATAAATTACACTGCATCATAAAGATTAAATGCACTTGGGATTGCGTTCTCTCCTCCCTCCATCCTATCGTACACAGCTGCCCGACTAATCTTCCAAAAACACACATTTTCATGTGCTGCTTTTCAAAACTAGCTTCCTGTTGCCTGAAAAAATAGTCTCAAATGCTTTTGTCTGGCATTCAGGGCTCTCTAGGATGGGCACTCTGGCCAACACATCACTGCTCATTTGTTCCACCACACACAAGTGGATCTCGGGCTAGTTATTCAGAGACCCACCTCCTCACCGACCCAGCAAAGGTCTCGTGCATCTACTAAACTCGCATCTCACTCAGTGATGTTCTCAAAGGCCATTAGTGGGTGACATGCCACTGCTAGAGTCAGGAGCCAGTGTGAAGTTGCCGCTGCCTAAGTGCATGGACTGAAAGCGAGAACGTTGATTCTCCAGGAGAAAACAGGGGCATTGTTATGAGAAGGCAGACGGCAAAACCACCCAGGTCCCCTATGACTGCTTTAACACACTCTGGACAAAATTTAAGGAGACAAGTGAACGTATTAACTCCCACTTAGGCTGTAGAAGGCAAATGCAACGGAGGGAAGGCGTTATCTCCTTCTGGAACAAACCACTTAGCTCCAGCTACTTTTATAAATAGATCAGACCCTGTCCAGGAGCCCACTTAGCTGGGTTCATTTGTATACAATGTCCATACCCTCAGGAATATTAACATTTTATCTCAGATTGCATTAATTTAAATAAAACTTAACAAAAATGGTGTGAAATGAACAAAAACACCATATTCTGTGATGAGTCAAATGAAATACATTTTCAGTTGCTGTTTTCCCCATTTAAAGATAAAATTTCTGATAACTGTCATTATTTGTGAAAAGACACAAGACCAACAGTTTGTGTGTATGTGTGTTTTGGTTTTTGTTTTTTTTGGTTTTTTTTTTTTCCCCTTAAGGCTATAGCCATATTGTCACTAATAAAGATCTCAAATTTGCCTGGAAGCTTTCATGGCAAATTTTCAGTCTGAGGGTAGTCACCATGCAGCCAAATGGCTTTAAACATCATCAGTGCCTTTCTTCCACACACATTCTCTTCCTGGTTTAAACATTAGTTACCCTGGTTCTACACTGACACAGTATTTGCATCTCTCTCCTGTCCATAACTCCTAAAAGTTGGGGACCTCTCACTTTGGTTTCCCCCAGAGCATGACATTTTATTTGGTGCTTGGGGGGCAATGGGCAGTTCAAGAAGTATGTTAATACTATCACTCAAAGTATTGATCCATGCTATGCACCAACAGTGTAGTAAATATCGTTCATTTCTTGTAACAAAGGCAGTAGGAACTTCTCCCAAGGGACGGAATTCCAAGGACAGAATGAAGGCAGGAAGGGAGCTGGTCTATTTGGACCTACTTTGTGAGAGACACTGGTTTAGGTATTTTTATGTATACATTATACCACTGAACTGTCACAATCCTGCAAATTCTTACATGCTTGGATTTCTATGTAGCAAGTTTAGCAAGCCACCCAAATTCACAGTGACAGGCCCGTGAGTCAAATCCAGCATGCTTGACTCCATGATTGTCAAGTCCACTAGCCCCATATATCATGAATCTGAGATTCATGAGTGTGTAGGTGCTATCAGGAAATGTCAAAAATGCCCATTTCAGGGACACATGGATGGCTCAGTTGGTTAATTGTCTACCTCCAGCTCAGGTCATAATCCCAGCATTCTGGGATCGAGTCCCCCATCAGGCTTCTTGCTTACCAGGAGCCTGCTTCCCACTCTGCCTGCCTCTCCCTCTGCTTGTGCTATCTCTCTGACAAATGAATAAATTAAATCTTTTGTAAAAATCTTGTTAAAAAGGCCCATTTTAAAGAATGTTTTAAAAACATTGTTTGGACAGCAATAGAAGCGAAAGCAGAATGACATAATGTAACGACAGATAGTTTATGTGGGAGCCCTTTGGGTACTCTGGTGGATGAATGTTTTTAAATTAGTTTTTTCATGGACATGGGGAGTTAGAGAGGAGAAGGGAGGGTGGGAGAAATTGGAAGGGGAGCTGAACCATGAGAGACTATGGACTCTGAAAAACAGTCTGAGGGTTTTGAAGGGGCGGGGGGTTGGGAGGTTGGGGTACCAGGTGGTGGGTATTATAGAGGGCACTGCTTGCATGGAGCACTGGGTGTGGTGCAAAAAGAATGAATACGGTTATGCTGAAAATAAATAAAAAATAAATTGAAAAAAATAGTTTTTTGTAAACTGCCAAAAAAGAAAAGCACTGCCATTTATAGCGTACACTTTATGGTTCACAAAGCACGTGCCAACAATAAAAATAATGATGGGTTACCGTTACAATTCATAGAAAAGGAGGTAGGTACAGGGAAATGGAATGAAAGGAAATAAAAAAGTAGGTTCATAAGTCCATCTTCCTTGTAAAAAAAAATTAACCTGAACGTGCATTTCTGCCATCTCTCTCCTGTTTGATCTGATAAAGAATGACCACGATACATGAATTATAGTTTGGGGTTTTGAAAAGCATAATAGCTTTATACCAACACTTTAGCTTTTATTTATTTATTTATTTATTGCTAACAAGATAGCTCGATTTGATATGCGGTTCCTGAAACCAACCTCAGAAGTAATTCCATCTTCATGAGAAGTCAGAAAGAACAACAAACCAAACCTCAAAATAGATTCAAAGAGAAAATAGTCTTAAAAAAAATTTCCCTTCCTGGGGCACCCGAGTGGCTCAGTGAGTTAAATACTCTGCATTTAGCTCAGGTCATGAATCTAGGGTCCTGGGATTGAGCCCAATGTCTGGCTCTCTGCTCAGCGGGGAGGCTGCGTCCACTTCTCTCTGCCTGCTCTCTGCCTATTGGTGATCTATGTCTGTCAAATAAATAAATAAAATCTTTAAAACTAAAATTTCCCTTCCTATCATAAGCAGACCAAACCACTAACAAATTCCGCAGAAAGCTTCATCTAAAAGGTTGTACTTTCCTCAGTCACCCAGCAGGACCTTCTTCTCTGGGCCTGGTATTTCTTCAATGGCCTATTCCAGAGAATAAGACACTAAACTACTGAGCGCCATGGGCCTCAGAACCACGAAAGAGATGATGAGGGGCACAAAGCATGCCTCTGGTCACCAAGAGGGTATGTGAACGTTTGCTACTTTTCTGTATTTTTCAAAGCTGAGTTTTTAGGTGGAGACCGCTCCTTTAGGATAAATTGCTGATACTGTATAGTAAAAGCTATTATATGATCTTTTACAAACCATTTCCTATCTTTGCAATCTCATGTGCCAAGACAGACACGGATTATTTAAAACCCTGAAGAGAGTGCTATTGCATTTAAATTGCCTGTAACCTTCGTGTAATAGATTTATGATTGATGATAGATTTATTTAAAATATAACTGTTTTAAATATTTATTCTCAGTAAACGATTTCAAAACTATGCTCATTTAAGTAAGTTGGTGCATAATCCCTTTTCTATTAAACCATAGTGCAAGGACCAATGCCGCGCTTCCGCGAGAACGCCAAGCTCTTTTTCTAGAATGGCCATATGCGTATGTATCAGGTGTCCTCTTTTCACTCCCTTTGTGGAGCACCTACCATGGAGGTCATGTAATAACCAATGACCAAAAAACAAACAAAAAACCCAAACATCCAGGTTGAAGTTATTCGCGCCTGCCATCATGCAAAGGCAGACCGTGCCTGGAGACCAGGGGACTGCTCAAATAGCAGGCAGGCATCTCAGCCCAGGCCTATGCTGGGGAAGCTGTTCTGGTGCAATCAGAAGCCAGCGAAGTGACCCGAGAGTGCAGCCGGGTTTAGGGCTGATGATCTTTTTGCAGCCAGGATGCACCCGGACACCCGCTCGGGGAGCCAGGCTAGGAGGCCGCTGAGCGCCGGCGCTGGCCACGCTCGCAGGCCCCCGGGGCTTCACCCCGTGCCCAGGCCCCGGCCTCCGCCTCAGAAAGGAGGTGGGCGGGGGCGGGGGCGGGGGCAGCCCGGAGAAGGGGCTTTGCTAATTGCCGAAGCAGGAAGTGAGCTCGCGGAGGACAAGGCGGAGAGTCTGGGAGGAGGTGGAGGGGCTGGCGGAGGAGGGGCGTGCAGCTCCCCGGTGCTGTGCTGCGGCCCAATCGGTACTGGAGGACCCACAGGACTAGCCGCCCATGCCCTCCTCCGCTCCAGCCCAGCCCTGGAGTCCGCGCTGCCCCCCCCCAGCCCCAAGGCTTCCCCAGACTACCCTCTGTGGACAGGTAAATTGAAACCATGCCGCGCCCTCAACTGGAGCAGAAAGCACAGACCGCGAGCTCGCGGTGGTGTGGGGACCCAGCCTCCCGCGACCCCCGGGGCACCAGGACCACCCCCGATGCCACGCCGCTCCCGGGTCGCACGGGGTCGGGCCAGGGATGGCGCCGCCCGAGGTTCCCCCGCCAGTGGGCGCGCTAGCCCCCATTGTTCGGCACCCCCATGCCTGCGTGCCAAGGTCCCCCTTCCCTCGTCTCCCGCCATGGCCCCACCGCTTTTGTTATGGACTTGGGATCCTAGGTGGAAACTAGTCCCTCAGACCTCCCTGGCAGCAAGGAGCGCAGGGAGGGATTCTCGGTTTTTCCAGCCTGGCTCTTCCTCTCTCCACATTCACATGCCTTCTGGCGTCCCTTTCCTCACCTCATTGTCACTTTTATTAAATGGTTTTGTTCTGCATGTTGACCCGCAGAGCGATTTCATGAATGAATATACAGGAAACTAAGTCGGAGCCCACCTGTGAGAGCCCACCTGTGGAGGCCTTTCATTAGAATGGTCTCTGGTTCTAGCCTCAGTTCAGAATACTGCGTGTACCTGAGGACCGAGTCCAGATGTTTCTTTCATCTCTGACTTGAATTTGAAATCCTCCTCAGACTTCAGCTTCCAGGATTGCTCCCGTCCTTGCTCTCCCACTGTCTCGGTGGGGATCCGCCATGAGTGTTGAACACAGGAATGAATGAATGATATATACCCCCAGGTCGCTGGGGCTTTTTCTTGTTTTGCTGAGGTTGGAAAGGCTTGGGAGAGAACCCCTGTATGCAGATACAGAGCTGCATGCAATTGCTTAGATAAACGTGTTCCCCACTTAATTGCTTGGGCATTGAACATTTCGCCCTTAACCTGTGGCTTGAGCAGTTAGGAGGAGACAATCTGGAGGTGAATCAGAAGATGGCTGAATCCACATGGTGGTGGGCTGGGTTTGGGAGATTTTCCTGGAGATTCTAAAGAAAGATCTAAATTCTTCCAATGGGGAGTGGTAAACATTTTATCAATGGGAGATGGAAAATAAATTGTCTGGTTAACCTTTCCCTCCCCCTCAAAACCCATTATTTGAAAAAACAAAAAAGGAAGTGAAGGGAGAAATCCTCCCACTCCCATCCCCACTCACCTCCATAGCCACCTCCTCTTCCAAGAACTAACAGACAAGGTGCCAAGAAGTGTTAGGTACCAGCAGTGGTCTCAGAGCTCATTCAAGGATCATGGTGAAAGTCATTCAAAGAGATTGTGGGGGCACAGGGATCCAATTAAGGGGGACAAGTTTAAGGTTTGCCTGGTCCCCTAAAAATTAATGGCACTAGAGAAGATGAGCTTTGGGAACTATAGCTTCAGTGAGTCATGGTGGGAAGAGGCCATGAGGGCAGCAAAGACAGTCTTAGATGATGTTATTAATAGCACTACAGGCTCTAGATTTCCTGTGGTGGTGTTCTTGGCAAGACCAGCCCGGCCAAAGTGGATACTCACAACCTGGAACAGAGGGTCTTGGAGATCCCAGCAAGTGTGGTATGATGAGAGCGTAAAATGATAGGAGGTGTCCTTTGGAAGGACTGTCTTCTTGACTTTAAAAGGGAGAACCCAAATCTGGAGGTGAAATCTTCTTGGCTACAAAGAAGGCCGAGGCCTTCTAAGGTCAAGGTCTCCTCGTCATTTTAAAAGATGTCAAAGAACATATTCAGACATTTCAAAGATGTCCTCATGTCCATCCGTTCCCACTCTGGAATTCTATCAATAAGGTGAGAGTTCCTCTAGTTGGAAAAAAGATCTAAAAAGACTTCCCTTTCTCATGTAATCTCTGTAACCTCCAGGACACACCCACCTACCCCTTCCAGCGCTGTAATGAAGCTACAGCTGGTGCCAATTTGTGGAACTCATTAAAGACTATTTTCCCTTATATACCCCCGGACCAAGTTCCCATGCTCCCTCACCTGATTTCCTGCACTCACCTCCCACCTGGTGTGTTCACACCTGCAGGTGCCTTTTACCAACCCCTTTGCCAAAAGGCAGCCAGAGTGACCTTTCAAAGACCTATCAGTTCCTGGCCTTTGTCTCCATAGAAATCTGCACTGATCTTCTAACAAATTCTCAGTCCTCCAAAGGCATCCATAATCCTCCCATCCATCTCTTCCTACCCTTCCAACTGACTGTTGCCTGTTCTGCCCTGTCTTTCTGCCCTTCAACCACGCTGCCTCCCTCTTCCTGTGGAGACCCCTCATGGTGCCTGCCTCCAAGCACAGGTGATTCCCATTGATGGGAAGACCCTCTTCCTCTCCCCCGTCTCCCCACTCCATTTACTCCCACTTATTCGTGAGCTCACAAGCCCCATGGTACACACTCTCCATGCAGCCTGCTCTCTCTTTTCTAGCACTGGCCTCCGTTTCTAGCTGTGGTTGTGTCACGGATGTCCCTCCCCAGCCTGCCTCCAAGCTCTCCGTCCGTTTAGCTCCAACACCTGACACAGTGCCTGGCACGTAGTAAGCCCTGGCTAGCTTCTAAGAGCCTCACTGAGGGACTGAAAGCGTTTTAAAAATGTCACCACGTAGGCTACAAACTGTAGGCAGAAAAAGCTTTGCCTGGATTGACATTTTAGAGACGTATTCGTCAAGTTAGATGTGTTCACTGACTTTACCTTGTAAAATTTAAAAAAAAAAAAAGGACCTCTGTATCGCTTCACATCTAACGAAGGCACATGTATACTATTAGACCACGTTATGAGCTTAATGGAAGGAGACAAGATTTTTTCGCTAAGAAAATGTATAAGACTGTTGAGGTCACGTGGGAGGAAATAGTCCGTTTGTTGGAGCATTGCTATCTTACTCTATCACAGCCACTAATAAAAATCTGACATGGGGTGAGTCAGAATTGTCTGTCAGAGATGAGTTAGATCTGGCTCATGTTCGTACAGACATGAAAGCAAGGAACGAAGAAGCAGGATTTGAAAGCCTTGGTTGAGGAGGCTGTGTGGTTCACTGCGATGAGCTAAGTGCCCAGGGCCACTGGCAGACACGTGGGCCTGTGTCCTTCATTTGTTCTGGGGTCCCTCTTGCACCATGTGGTGAGGCTAGCAGCTGGGAGCAGCTCAGGACAGGACCAGGTGGCATCTTACCTCTCCCACCCTCCTGTGGGCTCCAGTGGGCTCCAGTGGGCTCCAATGGATCCCAGGGGACAGCCTGCCTTCCTTGCAAAGCCCAGTAGCACTGGGAGCAGAAACTGGGACCAAAGAGTGAGCACCCTGTTTGACAGGAGGGACCAGCCACCTCTTCTTCAGATGCAGGGGGAGCCCAGGCGTGCTGACTCCTCCCTTCTTCCTTTCCCCTTTCCTCCCTCCCTCCTTCTTCCCTTCCCCTCCCTCCTTCCCTGCTGGTGCCCTTTCCTGATGCCCACTTCATCCCTTTTCCTTTCTTACATGCCTGTTTTCTAGAGTTTCTTCTCTCCTCCCAATTACTTCCCTTCATCTGAATCTCCTCTTTGGTCCCTTTGTCCCCGCTCTCTGCTCCTCCTCCCCTTCCCTGGCCCCTGTTCAGCTCCATCCAGACTGCAGGCAGAGCTGGACTAACACGCTCACTCGCTAGCTCAGCCACCCTCCAGAGAAGTCACTCTTCGGTGGCCAACATCCTGACCCCCTGGTCCTTTCTCCACTTATTCAGCTATTGCTCTGAAGTCTGAGGAGGACAGAGCGGGGCTGCCGCAGAATCAGGCCAGAGGAGAAACCAAACCATGTGTCCACACTGTCCCCCAGTACTGCTGCTCTGGAGCTTTCAGAGTCCTCAACAGGGTTAGGATTTAGGGGCTTCTTCAGAACCGGGAGTGAAACAGCCATAGGTCAAAAGAAAAGCTATGGCCCCCACACAAAAATAATAATCACAAATGAAAACTAAGTTAGCTCTGAAGTCCCAAAGTCAACAAATTGCCTTGAATCTGCCACTAGAAAGCACCCAAGGCCTCACTCTCTGGGTTCTGCATGCCCTGGGAATGGCAGGAGGCTTTGACCCCCTTCCCTCTTCATCCACTCCCAAAGAACGTCCTCTGAGGTGGTCTTCAAACTTCCTCTTGAGAAACTGTCTCTGGGAACTGTAGGCCCTTGGCTGCTGGGACGAATGAGGGTGATGTCAGGACCTGATGGGCAGCTTCACCAGGAGACTGTGGCTTCTGGATGCAGTCCTCAGGTCCCATGGTCTGGGTGAGATCAGGGTCTTTTCAGTGGAGGAGGACAGATGAGATTTCAGATTTTGAGTTGATTCTGGGATGATTAGTGATTTGGAGGGCATTGGGTGAAGGTATTTTGCACACGGGAAGGACACGAATTTGGGGAGCCAGAGAGTGGACTGTTAAGAGCTGACCTTGCATTTCCCCCAGAAACCTTGCTGCTGTCCTTACCTCTGGTACCACAGAACGTGACCTTATTTGGAACTAGAGTCCTTACAGATGCAATCACATTACAGTGAGGTCGTTAGAGTCGGCCCTAATCTCCTGTAACTGACCTCCTTATGTAAAGGGAAAATCTGGACAGAGAGATGCCCCTACTGTCAGTGGTGGGCAGTGCATGAACTTCTAGAACCCTGACAGTAGTGGAAAACAGACAGGATGGGCACTAGGTAAATGGGAGCTCTAGTGGAATTTCAGATGAAGATGCTGTGGACCTCGGCTTCCCAGATCATAGTGACGTTAGGATTTCAAATTCAAGTCAGAGATGAAAGAAATATCTGGACTCGGTCCTCAGGTCCAAGCAGTATTCTGAACTGAGGCTAGAACCAGAGACCATTCTAATGAAAGGCCTCCACAGGTGGGCTCTCACAGGTGGGCTCCGACTTAGTTTCCTGTATATTCATTCATGAAATCGCTCTGCGGGTCAACATGCAGAACAAAACCATTTAATAAAAGTGACAATGAGGTGAGGAAAGGGACGCCAGAAGGCATGTGAATGTGGAGAGAGGAAGAGCCAGGGTGACCCGGCCCAACCCCGTGGGGTCCAGGGTGCGGCGTGTCGTCAGGGGTGGTCCCGCTGCCCCGGGGGGTCACAGGGAGGCTGGGTCCCGACACCCCCGGGAGCTCGCGGCCCGCGCTTTCTGCTCCAGATGAGGGCGCGGCGTGGTATCACTTTTACCTGCTTGCAGAGGGACGTCTGGAGAAGCCATGGGGCGGGACGGGGAAGCAGGCCACAGGAGCAGGACAGCGGGGCCTCAGGGGCTGGGCTGGAGTGCGGGAGTGCAGGGGCGGCGAGGAAGGGGGTCCTGAGTCCTGACTGGGCCGCAGCACAGCACCATGGCGCTGCGCGCCCCTCTGCCAGCCCCTCCACCTCCTCTCAGACTCTCCACCGGGTTCTCTGCGAGCTCACTTCCTGCTTCCGCAATAAGTAAAGCCCCTTCTCCGGGCCGCCCCTGCCCCAGCCCCCCTCCCCCCTCCGCCCTGAGGCGCGGGGGGCCGGGGCACGGGCGCTAGCGAAGGCCCGGGGGCCTGCGAGCGTGGCCAGCGCCAGCGCTGGGCAGCCTCCTAGCCTGGCTCCCCGAGCGGGTGTCCGAGTGCTGCCTGGCTGTGAAAAGATCATCAGCCCTAAACCCGGCTGCACTCTCGGGTCACTTCTCTGGCTTCCTGATTGTGCCCAAAGCCGGGAACCAGATTCCCCAGCTCAGGCCTGGGTTGAGATGCCTGCCTGCGATCTCTTTGAGCAGTCTCCTAGTCTCCAGGCAGGGTCCGCCATTGCATGATGGCACGCGTGATTCTCTTCGACCTGGATGTTTGGGTTTTTTGTTTGTTTTTTGGTTATTGGTTATTACATGACCTCCATGGTAGGTGCTCCACAAAGGGAGTGAAAAGAGGACGCCTGATACATACGCATATGGCCATTCTAGAAAAAGAGCTTGGGGTTCTTGCAGAAGCGTGGCATTGGTCCTTGCACAATGTTTTAATAGAAATGGGATTATGCACCAACTTACTTAAATGAGCATAGTTTGAAATCGTTTACTAAGAATAAATATTTAAAACAGTTATATTTTAACTAAATCTATCATCAATCATAAATCTATTACACGAAGGTTACAGGCAATTTAAATGCAATAGCACTCTCTTCAGGGTTTTAAATAATCCGTGTCTGTCTTGGCACATGAGATTGCAAAGATAGGAAATGGTTTGTAAAAGATCATATACTAGCTTTTACTATACGGTATCAGCAATTTATCCTAAAGGAGCGGCCACCAGCTAAAAACTCAGCTTTGAAAAATGCAGAAAAGCAGCAAACGTTTGCATACCCTCTTGGTGACCAGAGGCATACTTTCTGCCCCTCATCATCTCTTTTGTAGTTCTGAGGCCCTTGGCGCTCAGTAGTTTAGTGTCTTATTCTCTGGAATAGGCCATTGAAGAAATACCAGGCCCAGAGAAGAAGGTCCTGCTGGGTGTCTGAAGAAAGTACAACCTTTTAGATGAAGCTTTCTGGGGAATTTGTTAGTGGTTTGGTCTGCTTCTGATAGGAAGGGAAATTTTAGTTTTAAAGATTTTATTTATTTATTTGATAGAGATCACAAGTAGGAAGAGAGGCAGGCAGAGAGAGAGGAAGAAACAACAGGCTCCCTGCTGAGGAGTGAGCCTGATGGGGGGCTCGTTCCCAGGACCCTGGAATCATGACCTGAGCCGAAGGCAGAGGCTTTAACTCACTCTGCCACCCAGGTGCCCAAGGGAAATTTTTTTTTAAAGATTTTATTTATTTATTTGACAGACAGAGATCACAAGTAGGCAGAGAGCAGGCAGAGAGAGAAGTGGAAGCAGGCTCCCTGCTGAGCAGAGAGCCAGACATGGGGCTCAATCCCAGGACCCTAGGATCATGACCTGAGCCGAACGCAAAGGCCCAGTGAGCCAAACTCACTGAGCCACTCGGGTGCCCCAGGAAGGGAAATTTTTTTAAGAGTATTTTCTCTTTGAATCTATTTTGAGGTTTGGTTTGTGGTTCTTTCTGACTTCTCATGAAGATGGAATTACTTCTGAGGTTGGTTGTCAGGAACCGCATATCAAATCGATCTGTCTTGTTAGAAATAAATAAATAAATAAATAAATAAACAAATAAATAAAAGGTCAAGTGTTCTTATAAAGCTATTATGCTTTTCAAAATCCCGAACTATAATTCATGTATCATGGTCTTTCTTTATCATATCAAACAGGAGAGAGGTGGCAGAAATGCACTTTCAGGTTAATTTTTTTACAAGGAAGATTGACTTATGAACCTACTTCGTTATTCCCTTTCATTCAATTTCCCTATACCTCCTTTTCTATGAATTGTAATGGGAAACCATCATTATTTTTATTGTTGGCCCGTGAGAATTAGAGATCAATGCCCAAGTGAAAGCAGAAGGCAGGTTTATTAAAGCAACAGCACACTATCTAAGGGAGAGCAGGTGGTATTCCATGAGGTGGAGCTGGCCCTTACTTTGTTTTGGGATTGGATATTTCTTGGTCTTTTTGAAGTGGGAGGACCTTCAACATGCAGTGGATTGATCTCTAATGGAGGCTGCTTCCAATCATTTGGGGGACTCCTACCACATGTTGAGAAAAGGAGTTGTTGTCATTTTTATTTTATTTTTTTCAGGGTTCCAAAATTCACTGTTTATGCACCACACCCAGTGCTCCATGCAATATGTGCCCTCCATAACTCCCATTAACAGGCTTACCCAACCCTCTGCCCCCTCCCCTCAAAACTCTCAGTTTGTTTCTCAGAGTCTCTCATGGTTTGTCTCCTCCTCCAATTTCCCCCCACTCACTTCTCCTCTTGATCACCCAGTGTCTTCTGTGTTATTCTTTATGCTCCACAATTAAGTGAAACCATATGAAAATTGACAATCTCTGCTTGAATTATTCCACTCAGGATTATCTCCTCCAGTCCCGTCCATGTTGATACAAAAGTTGGGTATCCTTCCTTTCAGAAGGAAGCATAATACTCCATTGTAAAAATGGATCATATCTTCTTTATCCGTTCATCTATTGAAGGTCATCTTGGTTCTTTCCAATGTTTAATGACTGTGGCCATTGCTGCTATAAACATTAGGGTACAGATGTCCCTTCTTTTCAGTGCATCTGTATCTTAGGGGTAAATACTCAGTAGTACAATTGCAGGGTCATAGGGTAGCACTAATTATAATATCTTAAGGAGTCTCCACACTGTATCCCAAAGTAGCTGCACCAACTGGAATTCTCACCAATAGTGTAAGAGGGTTCCCCATTCTCCACATCCTCTCCAACACTTGTTGTTTATTGCCTTCTTAATTTTGGCCATTCTAACTGTGTAAGGTGGTATCCCAATGTGCTTTTGATTTGAATCTCCCTGATGGCTAATGATGATGAACATTTTCTCATGCATCTGTTTGCCATTTGTATGTCTTCTTTGGAGAAGTGTCTGTTCATGTCTTCTGCCCATTTTTTTGACATGATTATCTGTTTTTTTTTTGCGTGTTGAGTTTGAGGAGTTCTTTATAGATCTTGGATATCAGACCTTTATCTGTAATGTCAGTTGTGAAAATCTTCTCCCATTCCGTGGGTTGTCTCTTCATTTTGTTGACGGTTTCCTTTGCTGTGCAGAAACTTTTGATCTTGATGAAGTCCCAAAAGTTCATTTTTGCTTTTGTTTCCTTTGTCTTTGGGGACATGTCTTGAAAGAATTTGCTGTGGCCAGTGTCCAAGAGGTTACTGCCTATGTTCTCCTCTAGGATTTTGATAGATTCCTGCCTCACGTTGAGGTCGTTTGTCCATTTCGAATTTATCTTTATGTATGGTATAAGAGAATGGTTGAGTGTCATTCTTCCATGCATAGCTGTCCAATTTTTCCAGCACCATTGATTAAAGAGGCTGTCTTTTTTCCACTGTGTAATTTTCTCTGCTTTGTCAAAGAATTTTTGACCAGAGAGTTGATGGTCCATATCTGGGCACTCTACTCTAATCCACTCGTCTACAAGTCTTTTTAACCCACTGTGCCACCCAGGTGCCCCTTTTAGGCTATTATTTAAAAGTAGAGTCATTCTTTTTTTTTAAGATTTTATTTATTATTTATTTGACAGAGAGAGAGATCACAAGTGGATGGAGGACAGGCAGAGGGTTAGGGTTAGACGTCGTTGGGGTCAGGGTTAGCGTAAGGCTTAGGGTAGGGGTCAGGGTTAGGGTTAGGTTCATGGTTAGGTTTAGGGTCAGGCTCACAGTAGGGTCAGGGTTAGCGTTACGCTCAGAGTCAGGGTCAGGGTCAGTGTTAGGGTGACGGTTAAGTTTAGGGTCAGGTTCAGGGTCATGCTCAGGTTTAGGGTCAGGTTCAAGTTTTGGTTTTGGGGCAAGGTTCATGTCAGGGTCAGGGTTAGGTTTGGGACAGGTTTAGTGTCAGGGTTAGGGTCAGGGTTAGATTCATGGTTATGGTAAGGTCAGCATTATGTTTAGGTTCTGTTTTATGAGTAGGTTCAGGATCAGGGTTAGCTTTAGGGTTACGATTCTGTTCAGAATCACGGAGTGGGTCAGATTTAGGTTTACAGTCAGGGTTAGGGTCAGTGTTAAGGTCAAGGCCAGGGTCAGGTTTAAGGTTATGGTCTGACATAGGCAAAGTTCAGAGTTAGGGTTATGATCAGGGTCAGGGAGAGGGTCAGGTTTATTGTTAAAGTGGGGTTAGGGTTAGGGTTAGAGGTAGGTTGAGGGGTAGGGTTAGACCGGGTTAGTGTGAGTGTCAGGGATAATATACGGTTTAGTTTTAGGGTTAGGTTCAGTGTTAGGTTTCGGGTCAGGGCCCGTGTTAGTGTCAGGGTCAGGGTTACGGTTAGAGTTAGAGTTAGGTTCAGGCTCCCATTCAGTGTCAGGGTTAGTGTTAGGGTCAGGGTAGCGTCTCTGTTAGGGTCAGCGTTAGGTTTATGGTCTTTACCTGGGTCAGGGTCAGGGTGAAGTCTAGGGCCAGTGTCAGGATTACGGTTAAGATCAGATATTGGTTTAAAGTCCACATTCGGGTCAGGGACAGCTTTATGTAGTGGTAAGTGTTATAATCATGGTTAGTTTTGGGTCAGGGCCAGAGTCAGGTTTAGGGTCAAGGTCTGGTATAGGCAAAGTTCAGGGGTAGGGTCATGATCATAGTCAGGTATAGGGTCAGGGTTATTGTTAAAGTTTAGAGTTAGTGTTTGGGTTAGCGTTAGGTTGACTGTTAGGGTTAGAACTTGTTAGGGTCAGGGTCCGTGATAGGGTTAGGGATTAGTGTCAGGGTTAGGTTCAGCGATAGGATTCAGGTTAAGGCCCCTGTTAGTGTCACGGTCTGGGTTACATTTAGGGTTAGAGTTAGGGTCAGGCTCACAGTCAGGGTCAGGTTTAGTGTTCAGGACAGGGTCGGGGTCACTGTTAGGGTCAGGGTTAGGGGTATGGTCATGGTCTGGGTCAGGGTCAGGGTGAAGTTTAGCGCCAGGGTCAGGTTTAGTGTCAGGTTCAGGTATTGGTTTAAAGTCCACATTCGGATCAAGGACAGGGTTATGTAGTTGTCAGTGTTAGTGTCATGGTTAGGATTAGGGTCAGGGTCAGGTTCAGGTGAAGGTAAGTGCCTGGGTCAGGTTTTGGGTCAGGCTTTGGTTTAGGGTTAATGTTCGGTTCAGTGTCACAGTTAGGTTTCGGCAGTAGGTTTTGGAATTGGTGTTTGGGTGAGAGTTAGAATTAGGGTTATGATTAGGGTTAGGGATAGACAGCGTAAGGTCTGGGTTAGGGTTTGGTTTAGGGTAGGGGTTAGTGTTAGGGTCAGGGTCATCGTTAGGATTAGGTGCAGGGTAGGTAGAGGGTCATGGTTAGAGTTATCTTTAGGTTTAGGATTAGCGTAGGGCTCACAGTCACGGTCAGGGGTAGGGATAGGGTTAGGCTCAGGGTTAGGTCAGCGTCAGGGTTAGGATTAGGGTCAGGGTCAGGGTCATGGTTAGGTATGAGTCTTGGTTACGGTAATGTCAGAGTTAGGTTTAGGTTCAGGGTCCACATCAGGGTCATTGTCAGGCTTAGGTTTAGTTTTAGGGTTCAGGTCAGGTTCACAGTCACGTTCAGGGTCAGGGTCATGGTCAGGGCTTGGGTGTGGGTTTGGGGCAGGCTCACAGTCAGTGTCAGGGTCAGGGTTAGTGCTTACTGTTAGTGTTTGCCCCACTCCTGGATCATGGACCCATCCCTTCAGGGTCTCAGGATAAACCCTGGGCAGAAGGGTGTTGACCCTACACCTGATCCCACTTAACCACCCTTAAACTGAGGTATGAACATGACTTGCCCACCAGACATCTAACCACTCATCAGCCTGATCCTGCTTGGGGCATCTCCACCCATGATGGCATGGCCAGGTCCTCTTTTCACACAGACACACAGACACCCAGACACACACACGCACGCACACACCTACACACACACAAAGAGATATGCGGAGCTACACTGTTAGGGCTACACTGGTAGTTCATAAGGTGTGGGCCTCTCTGACTCTGAGCCCCCTGGAGTGACTTTTGATTTTATTAGACAATGGGCCTGAGGCGTTGGGAAACCTGATATGACCTGCAAAGGAGGGGACGTGTCTGGTGCGCGAGATCTCTTCTCCCTGCATCCTCTCGGCTTCAGTACAGCAGAAGAACATTTTGCTTCCTTTAGGATGTGCCTAGAAATGAGCTGGGCATGGCGCTTTTATCTGTAATGGGGTGCCTTGATACGTGGGTTCCAATTACGTTGGGCTCTGTCGTCAGGGAAGTGAGTTCACCACTGCCTGGGGGCTCCTTACCAAACTTCCTGCTGCACCAGAGCTCCCTGAGCCGCTGGTCCCCAAGCTGCTCAAGGCTCACACTCCACTCAATGCAGTGCCCATCAAGTGACCCCCGTACAGCCTCCCCCCAGCCCCTGGGAGGCCTGGGTGCAGCTGTTGTCCCCGCTGGAGGGAACAGAGCTGGGTTTAGACCAGGTGAGTGTTAGGGTTAGTGTTAAGAAAGACTTAGGGTCAGGGTTAGAGTTAGACATCGTTGGGGTTAGGGTTAGCATAAGGCTTAGGGTAGGGGTCAGGGTTAGGGTTAGGTTCATGGTTAGGTTTAGGGTCAGGCTCATAGTAGGGTCAGGGTTAGCATTACGCTCAGAGTCAGGTTCAGGGTCAGTGTTAGGGTGACGGTTAGGTTTAGAGTCAGGTTCAGGGTCATGTTCAGGTTTAGGGTCAGGTTCAAATTTTGGTTTTGGGGCAAGGTTCATGTCAGGGTCAGGGTTAGGTTTGGGACAGGTTTAGTGTCAGGGTTAGGGTTAGGTCAGCTTTATGTTTAGGTTCTGTTTTATGAGTAGATTTGGATCATGGTTAGCTTTAGGGTTACGATTCTGTTCCTAATCACGGAGTGGGTCAGAGTTAGGTTTACAATCATGGTTAGGGTCAGTGATAAGGTCAAGGCCAGGGTCAGGTTTAAGGTTATGGTCTGACATAGGCAAAGTTC
Source organism: Mustela putorius furo (assembly GCF_011764305.1). Taxonomy (NCBI): domain Eukaryota; kingdom Metazoa; phylum Chordata; class Mammalia; order Carnivora; family Mustelidae; genus Mustela; species Mustela putorius. The sequence continues at coordinate 50,784 of NW_025421544.1, read as the reverse complement.
AGAGTTAGGGTTATGATCAGGGTCAGGGACAGGGTCAGGTTTATTGTTAAAGTGGGGTTAGGGTTAGGGTTAGAGGTAGGTTGAGGGTTAGGGTTAGACCGGGTTACGGTCAGTGTCAGGGATAATGTTAGGGGTTAGTTTTAGGGTTAGGTTCAGCGTTAGCTTTTGGGTCAGGGCCCGTGTTAGTGTCAGGGTCAGGGTTACGGTTAGAGTTAGAGTTAGGGTCAGGCTCCCATTCAGTGTCTGGGTTAATGTTAGGGTCAGGGTCAGCGTCTCTGTTAGGGTCAGCTTTAGGTTTATGGTCTTTACTTGGGTCAGGGTCAGGGTGAATCTAGGGCCAGTGTCAGGATTACGGTCAAGATCAGGTATTGGATTAAAGTCCACATTCGGGTAAGGGACAGGGTTATGTAGTGGTAAGTTTTAGAATCATGGTTAGTTTTAGGGTCAGGGCCAGAGTCAGGTTTAGGGTCACGGTCTGGTATAGGCAAAGTTCAGGGCTAGGGTCATGGTCATAGTCAGGTATAGGGTCAGGGTTATTGTTAAAGTTTAGTGTTATTGTTAGGGTTAGCGTTAGGTTGACTGTTAGGGTTAGAACTTGTTAGGGTCAGGGTCCGTGGTAAGGTTAGGGGTTAGTTTAGGGTTAGGTTCAGCGATAGGATTCGGTGGAGGGCCCGTGTTAATGTCAGGGTCTGGGTTACATTTAGGGTTAGAGTTAGGGTCAGGCTCACAGTCAGGGTCAGGTTTAGTGTTCAGGTCAGGGTCGGGGTCACTGTTAGGGTCAGGGTTAGGTTGATGGTCATGGTCTGGGTCAGGGTCAGGGTGAAGTTTAGTGCCAGTGTCCGGTTTAGGGTCAGGTTCAGGTATTGGTTTAAAGTCCACATTCGGGTAGGGACAGGGTTATGTAGTGGTCAGTGTTAGTGTCATGGTTAGGATTAGGGTCATGGTCAGGTTCAGGTGAAGGTAAGTGCCAGGGTCAGGTTTAGGGTCAGGCTTTGGTTTGGGGTTAATGTTCGGTTCAGTGTCACAGTTAGGTTATGGCAGTAGGTTTTGGGATTGGGTTTTGGGTGAGAATTAGAAGTAGGGTTTTATGGTTAGGGATAGACAGCGGAAGGTCAGGGTTAGTGTTTGGTTTAGGGTAGGGGTTAGTGTTAGGGTCAGGGTCATCGTTAAGATTAGGTTCAGGGTCCGTAGAGGTTCATGGTTAGAGTTATCTTTAGGTTTAGGATTAGCGTCAGGCTCATAGTCACGGTCAGGGGTAGGGTTAGGGTTAGGGTCAGGGTTAGGTCAGCGTCAGGGTTAGGATTAGGGTCAGAGTCAGGGTCATGGTTAGGTATGAGTCATGGTTACGGTAATGTCAGAGTTAGGTTTAGGTTCAGGGTCCACATCAGGGTCAGTGTCAGGCTTAGGTTTAGGTTTAGGATTCAGGTCAGGATCACAGTCAGGGTCAGGGTCAGGGTCATGGTCAGGGCTTGGGTGAGGGTTTGGGGCAGGCTCACAGTCAGTGTCAGGGTCAGGGTTAGTGCTTACTGTTAGTGTTAGCCCCGCTCCTGGGTCATGGACCCATCCCTTCAGGGTCTCAGGATAAACCCTGGGCAGAAGGGTGTAGACCCTATACCCGATCCCACTTAACCACCCTTAAACTGGGGTGCGAACATGACTTGCCCACCAGATATCTAACCCCTCATCAGCCTGATCCTGCTTGGGGCATCTCCACCCATGATGACATGGCCAGGTCCTCTTTTCACACAGACACACAGACACCCAGAGGCACACACACACACACACACACACACACACACACAGAGACGGGGAGGAGACCTAGGGCTACACTGGTAGTTCATAAGATGTGGGCCTCTCTGACTCTGAGCCCCCTGGTGTGACCTTTTGGTTTTATTATCCAAAGGGCCTTAGGCGTTGGGGAAACCTGATATGACCTGCCAGGAAGGGGACATGTCTGGAGGCCAGCTCTCTTCTCCCTGCATCCTCTAGGCTTCAATACAGCAGAAGAACTTGTCGCTTCCTTTAGGATGTGCCTAGAAATGAGCTGGGCAGGGGGGTTTTCTCTGTAATGGTGTGCCTGGATACGTGGGTTCCAATTCCTTTGGGCTCTGTCGTCAGGGAAGTGAGTTCACCACTGCCTGGGGGCTCCTTACCAAACTTCCTGCTGCACCAGAGCTCCCTGAGCCGCCGGTCCCCAAGCTGCTCAGGGCTCACAATCCACTCAATGCAATGCCCATCCAATGACCCCCATACAGCCTCCCCCCAGCCCCTGGGATGTTTGGATGCAGCTGTTGGCCCCGCTGAGGGAACAGAGCTGGGATTAGACTAGGTTAGTGTTAGGGTTATGGTTTCGAAATATTCAGGGTCAGGGTTAGGGTTAGACGTTGTTGGCGTCAGGGTTAGCGGATGGCTTAGGGAAGGGTTCACGGTTAGGGTTATGTTCATGGTTAGGATTAGGGACAGGCTCACAGTAGGATAAGGGTTAGAGTTGTGGTCAGAGTCATGGTCAGGGTCAGTGTTAGTGTGACGGTTAGGTTTAGGGTCAGGTTAAGGATTATGGTCAGATTTAGGGTCAGGTTCAAGTTTTGGTTTGGGGACAAGCTTCATGTCAGGGTCAGGGTTAGATTTGGGCCCGTTAGTGTCAGGGTTAGGGTCAGCGTCAGGGTTAGTTTCATGGTTATGGTAAGGTCAGCGTTATGTTTAGGTTCTGTTTTATGAGTAGGTTTAGGATCAGGGTTAGCTTTAGGGTTACGATTCTGTTCAGAATCACGGATTGGGTCAGAGTTAGGTTTACAGTCAGGGTTAGGGTCAGTGATAAGGTCAAGGCCAGGGTCAGGTTTAAGGTTAAGTCCTGACATAGGCAAAGTTCAGAGTTAGGGTTATGATCAGGGTCAGGGAGAGGGTCAGGTTTATTGTTAAAGTGGGGTTAGGGTTAGGGTTAGAGGTAGGTTGAGGGTTAGGGTTAGACCGGGGTAGGGTCAGTGTCAGGGCTAATGTTAGGGGTTAGTTTTAGGGTTAGGTTCAGCGTTAGGTTTCTGGTCAGGGCCCATGTTAGTTTCAGGGTCAGTGTTAGGGTTAGGGTTAGAGTTAGGTTCAGGCTCCCATTCAGTGTCAGGGTTAGTGTTAGGGTCAGGGTCAGCGTCTCTGTTAGGGTTAGCGTTAGGTTTATGGTCTTTACCTGGGTCAGGGTCAGGGTGAATTCTAGGGCCAGTGACAGCTTTATGGTCAAGATCAGATATTGGTTTAAAGTCCACATTCGGGTCAGGAACAGGGTTATGTAGTGGTAAGTGTTAGTATCATGGTTAGGTTTAGGGTCAGGGCCAGGGTCAGGTTTAGGGTCACGGTCTGGTATAGGCAAAGTTCACCTCCAGGTTTATGGTCAGTGTCTGGTATAGGCAAAGTTCAGGGTTAGGGTTATGATCTTAGTCAAATATAGGGTCAGGTTTATTGTTAAAGTTTAGGGTTAGTGTTAGGGTTAGCGTTAGGTTGACTGTTAGGTTTAGAACTTGTTAGGGTCAGGGTCCATGGTAGGGTTAGGGGTTAGTGTAAGGGTTAGGTTCAGCGATAGGATTCGGTGGAGGGCCCGTGTTAGTGTCAGGGTCTGGGTTACATTTAGGGTTACAGTAAGGGTCAGGCTCACAGTCAGGGTCAGGTTTAGTGTTCAGGTCAGGGTCATAGTCACTGTTAGGGTCAGCGTTAGGTTTATCGTCATGGTCTGGGTCAAGGTCAGGGTGAAGTTTAGTGCCAGTGTCAGGTTTAGTGTCATGTTCAGGTTTTGGTTTAAAGTCCACAGTTGGGTCAGGGACAGGGTTATGTAGTGGTCAGTGTTAGTGTCATGGTTAGGATTAGGGTCAGGGTCAGGTTCAGGTGAAGGTAAGTGCCAGGGTCAGGTTTAGGGTCAGGCTTTGGTTTAGGGTCAATGTTCGCTTCAGTGTCACATTAGGTTTTGGCGATAGGTTTTGTGATTGGGGTTAGGTTGGGAGTTAGAAGTAGGGTTATGGTTAGGGTAGGGTTAGACAGCGTAAGGTCAGGGTTAGGGTTTGGTTTAGGGTAGGGGTTATTGTTAGGGTCAGGGTCAGCGTTAGGTTTAGGTTCAGGGTCCTTATTAGGGTCATGGTTAGAGTTACCATTAGGATTTAGGGTTAGGACAGGATCACAGTCACGGTCAGGGTTAGGGTTAGGGTGAGTGTTAGGTCAGCGTCAGTGTTAGGATCAGGGTCAGGGTCAGGGTCATGTTTAGGTATGAGTCATGGTTACGGTAATGTCAGAGTTAGTTTTATGTCAGGGTCCACATCAGGGTCAGTGTCAGGCTTAGGTTTAGGTTTAGGGTTCTGGTCAGCATCACAGCCAGTGTCAGGGTCAGGGTCAGTGTCAGGGCTTGGGTTTGGGTTTGGGGCAGGCTCACAGTCAGTGTCAGGATCAGGGTTAGTGGTTACTGTTAGGGTTAGCCCCTCTTCTGGGTCATAGACCCATCCCTTCCGGGTCTCAGGATAAACCCTTGGCAGAATGGTGTAGACCCTACACCTGATCCCACTTAACAAGCCTTAAGCTGGGGTGTGAACATGACTTGCCCACCAGACATCTAACCCCTCACCAGCCTGATTCTGCTTGGGGCATATCCACCCATGATGGCATGGCCAGGTCATATTTACACACAGACACACAGACACCCAGAGCCGCACACACACACACACACACACACACACACACACACACACACAGAGAGAGAGACGGGGAGGAGACCTAGGGCTACACTGGTTGATCAGAAGGTGTGCACTCTCTGACTCTGAGCCCCCTGGTGTGACCTTTTGATTTTATTAACCAAAGGGACTGAGGCATTCGGGAAACCTGATATGACCTGCCAGGGAGGGGACCTGTCTAACTGGCCAGCTCTCTTCTCCCTGCATCCTCTTGGCCTCAGTACAGCAGAAGAACATTTTGCTTCCTTTAGCATGTGCCTAGAAATGAGCTGAGCACGGCGGTTTTCTCTGTAATCGGGTGCCTGGATATGTGCGTTCCAATTCCGTTGGGCTCTGTCTTCAGGGAAGTGAGGTCACCACTGCCTGGGGGTTCCTTACGGAACTTCCTGCTTCACCAGAGTTCCCTGAGCCGCCGGTCCCCAAGCTGCTCAAGGCTCACACTCCACTCAATGCAGTGCCCATCCAGTCATCCCCATACAGCCTCCCCCCACCCATGGGAGGCCTGGGTGCAGCTGTTGTCCCCGCTGGAGGGAACACAGCTGGGTTTCGACCAGGTTACTTTTAGGGTTAGGGTTAAGAATGATTTAGGGTCAGGGTTAGGGATAGACATCGTTGGGTTCAGGGTTATATAAGGCTTAGGGTAGGGGTCAGGATTAGGGTTAGGTTCATGGTTAGGCTTAGGGTGAGGCTCACAGTAGTGTCAGGGTTAGCGTTACACTCAGAGTCAGGGTCAGGGTCAGTGTTAGGGTGACGGTTAGGTTTAGGTTCAGGTTCAGGGTCATGGTCAGGTTTAGGTTCAGGTTCATGTTTTGGTTTTGGGGCAAGGTTCATGTCAGGGCCAGGGTTAGGTTTGGTACAGGCATAGTGTCGGGGTTAGGGTCAGGGTCAGGATTAGGTTTACGGTTATGGTAAGCTCAGCTTTATGTTTAGGTTCTGTTTTATGAGTAGGTTCAGGATCAGTGTTAGATTTAGGGTTACGATTCTGTTCAGGATCACGGATTGGGTCAGAGTTAGGTTTACAGTCAGGCTTAGGGTCAGTGTTAAGGTCACGGCCATGGTCAGGTTTAAGTTTAAGGTCTGACAAAGGCAAAGTTCAGTGTTAGGGTTATGATCAGGGTCAGGGAGAGGGTCAGGATTATTGTTAAAGTTTGGGTTGGAGTTAGGATTAGAGGTAGGTTGAGGGTTAGGGTTAGACCGGGTTAGGGTCAGTGTCAGGGATAATGTTAGGGGTTAGTTTTAGGGTTAGGTTCAGCGTTAGGTTTCGGGTCGGGGCCCGTGTTAGTGTCATGGTCAGCGTTACGGTTAGGGTTAGAGTTAGGGTCAGGCTCCCATTCAGTGTCAGTTTTATTGTTAGGGTCAGGGTCAGAGTCTCTGTTAGGGTCAGGGTTAGGTTTATGGTCTTTACCTAGGTCAGGGTCAGGGTGAAGTCTAGGGCCAGAGTCAGGATTACGGTTAAGATCAGGTATTGGTTTAAAGTCCACATTCGGGTCAGGTACAGGTTTATGTAGTGGTAAGTGTTATAATCATGGTTAGTTTAGGGTCAGGGCCAGAGTCCTGTTTAAGGTCAGGGTCTGGTATAGGCAAACTTCAGTGGTCGGGTTATGATCATAGTCAGGTATAGGGTCAGGGTTATTGTTAAAGTTTAGAGTTAGTGTTAGGGTTAGCTTTAGGTTGACTGTTAGGTTTAGAACTTGTTAGGGTCAGGGTCCGTGGTAGGGTTAGGTGTTAGTGTTAGGGTTAGGTTCAACGATAGGATTCGGTGGATGGCCCGTGTTAGTGTCAGGGTCTGGGTTACATTTAGGGTTAGAGTTAGGGTCAGACTCACAGTCAGGGTCAGGTTTAGTGTTCAGGTCATGGTCGGGGTCACTGTTAGGGTCAGGGTTAGGTTTATGGTCATGGTCTGGGTCAGGGTCAAGGTGAACTTTAGCTCCAGTGTCATGTTTAGGGTCAGGTTCAGGTATTGGTTTAAAGTCCACATTCGGGTCAGGGACAGGGTTATGTAGTGGTCAGTGTTAGTGTCATGGTTAGGATTAGGTTCAGGGTCAGGTTCAGGTGAATGTCATGGCCAGGGTCAAGATTAGTGTCATGTTTGGTTTAGGGTCAATGTTCGGTTCAGTGTCACAGGTTTTGGCAGTAGGTTTTGGGATTGGGGGTTGGGTGAGAGTTAGAAGTAGTGTTATGTTTAGGGTTAGGGTTAGGGTTAGACAGCGTAAGGTCTGGGTTACGGTTTGGTTTTGGTAGGGGTTAGTGTTAGGGTCAGGGTCAGCGTTAGGTTTAGGTTCTGGGTCCATAGAGGGTCCTGGTTAGAGTTACGTTTAGGTTTAGGGTAGCGTCCGGCTCACAGTCACGGTCAGGGGTAGGGTTAGGGTCAGGGTTAGGTCAGCATCAGGGTTAGGATTAGGGTCAGGGTCATGGTCATGGTTAGGTTCATGAGTATGGTAAGGTCAGCTTTTGTAGGTTCTGTTTTATGAGTAGGTTCAGGATCAGGGTTATCTTTAGGGTTACGATTCTGTTCAGGCTCACGGATTGGGTCAAGTTAGGTTTATAGTCAGCGTTAGGGTCAGTGTTAAGGTCAAGGCCAGGGTCAGGTTTAAGTTTAGGGTCTGATATAGGCAAAGTTCAGAGTTCGGGTTATGATTAGGTTCACGGAGAGGGTCAGGATTATTGTTAAGTGGGGTTAGGGTTAGGGTTAGAGATAGGTTGAGGGTTAGGGTTAGACCGGGTTAGGGTCAGTGTCAGGGATAATGTTAGGGGTTAGTTTTAGGGTTAGGTTCAGCGTTAGGTTTTGGGTCAGGGCCCGTGTTAGTGTCAGGGTCAGGGTTACGTTTAGGGTTAGAGTTAGGTTCAGGCTCCCATTCAGTGTCAGGGTTAGTGTTAGGGTCAGGGTCCGGGTCACTGTTAGGGTCAGGGTTAGGTTTAAGGTCTTTATCTGGGTCAGGGTCAGGGTGAAGTCTAGGGCCAGTGGAAGGTTTACGGTAAGGTTCAGGTTTTGGTTTAAAGTCCAGATTCGGGTAAGGGACAGGCTTATATAGTGGTCATTGTTAGGGTCATGGTTAGGTTTAGGGTCAGGGCCAGATCAGGTTTAGGGTCAGCGTCTAGTATAGGCAAAGTTCAGGGTTAGGGTTATGTCATAGTCAGGTATAGGGTCAGGGTTATTGTTAATGTTTAGGGTTAGTGTTAGGGTTAGCGTTAGGTTGATGGTTAGGGTTAGAACTTGTTAGGGTCAAGGTCCGTGGTAGGGTTAGGGGTTAGTGTTAGGGTTAGGTTCAGCGATAGGATTCGTGGGAGGACCCGTGTTAATGTTTGGTTAGGGTTACATTTAGGGTTAGAGTTAGGGTCAGGCTCACAGTCAGGGTCAGGTTTAGTGTTCAGGTCAGGTTCGAAGTCACTGTTAGGGTCAGGGTTAGGTTTATGGTCATGGTCTGGGTCAAGGTCAGGGTGAAGTTCATCGCCAGTGTCAGGTTTAGTGTCATGTTCAGGTATTGGTTTAAAGTCCACATTTGGGTCAGGGTCAGCGTTATGTAATGGTCAGTGTTAGTGTCATGGTTAGGATTAGGGTCAGGGTCAGGGTCAGGTGAAGGTCATGGCCAGGGTCAGGTTTAGGGTCAGGCGTTGGTTTAGGGTCAATGTTCCTTTCAGTGTCACAGTTAGCTTTTGGCTGTAGGGTTTGTGATTGGGGTTAGGTTGGATTTGGAAGTAGGGTTATGGTTAGGGTTGGGTTAGTCAGCGTAAGGTCATGGTTAGGATTTGGTTTAGGGTAGGGGTTAGTGTTAGCGTCAGGGTCAGCATTAATTTAGGTTCAGGGTCCGTGTTAGTGTCAGGGTTAAAGTTACATTTAGGGTTAGAGTTAGGTTCAGGCTCACATTCAGTGTCAGGGTTAGTGTTAGGGTCAGGTTTAGGTCAGCGTCAGGGTTAGGATAGGGTAAGGCTCAGGGTCATGGTTAGGTATGAGTCATGGTTACGATAATGTCAGAGTTAGGTTAGGTTCAGGGTCCACATCAGGGTCAGTGTCAGGCTTAGGTTTAGGTTTAGAGTTCAGGTCAGGATCACAGTCAGGTTCAGGGTCAGGGTCATGGTCAGGGCTTGTGTTAGGGTTTGGGGCAGGCTCACAGTCAGTGTCAGGATCAGGGTTAGTGGTTACTGTTAGGGTTAGCCCCGCTCATGCTTCATGGACCCATCCATTCAGGATCTCAGGATAAACCCTGGGCAGAAGGGTGTAGACCCTACAACGGATCCCACTTAACCAGCCTTAAATTGGGGTGTGAACATGCCTTACCCACCAGACATCTAAACCCTCATCAGCCTCATCCTGCTTGGGGCATCTCCACCCACAATGGCGTGGCCAGGTCCTCTTTACACACAGACACACAGAAACCCAAGGCACTCGCACACACACACACAGACAGGGAGGAGACCTAGGGCTACACAATTGGATAAGATGTGTGGGACTCTCTAACTCTGAGCCCCCTGGTGTCACCTTTTAATTTTTTTAGCCAAAGGTCCTTCGGCATTGGGAAAACCTGATATGACATGCCAGGGAGGGGACGTGTCTGGCGGGCGAGCTCTCTTTTCCCTGCATCCTCTCAGCTTTAGTACAGCAGAGAACATGTCGATACCTTTAGGATGTGCCTAGAAATGTGCTGGGCATGGCGGTTTTCTCTGTAATGGGGTGCCTGGATACGTGGGTTCCAATTCAGTTGGGCTCTGTCGTCAAGGAAGAGAGATCACCACTTCTTTGGGGCTCCTTACTGAACTTCCTGCTCCACCAGAGCTCCCTGAGCCGCCGGTCCCCAAGCTGCTCAAGGCTCACACACCACTCAATGTAGTGCCCATCCAGAGACCCCCAAACAGCCTCCCCCAGCCCCTGGGAGGCCTGGGTGCAGCTGTTGTCCCCGCTGGATGGAACAGAGCTGGGTTTAGACCAGGTTAGTGCTAGGGTTAGGGTTAAGAATGACTTAGGGTCAGGGTTAGGGTTAGATGTCTTTGGGGTCAGGGTTAGCTTAAGGTTTAGGGTGGGGTCATGGTTAGGGTTAGGTTCATGGTTAGGTTTAGGGTCAGGATCACAGTAGGGTCAGGGTTAGCGTTACGATCAGAGTCAGGCCCAGGGTCAGTGTTAGGCTGATGGTTAGGTTTAGGGTCAGGTTCAGGGTCATTGTCAGTTTTAGGTTCAGGTTCACGTTTTGGTTTGGGGCAAGGTCATGTCAGGTCAGGGTTATGATTGGGACAGGTTTAGTGTCAGGGTTAGGGTCAGGTCAGGGTTAGGTTCATGGTTATGGTAAGGTCAGCTTTATGTTTAGGTTCTGTTTCTTGAGTAGGTTCAGGATCAAGGTTAGCTTTAGTGTTACTAATCTGTTCAGGATCATGGATTGGGTCAGAGTGAGGTTTACAGTCAGGGTTAGGGTCATGTTAATGTCAAGGCTAGGGACAGTTTTAAGGTTAAGTTCTGACGTAGGCAATGTTCAGAGTTTCGGCTATGATCAGGGTCAGGGAAAGGGTCAGCATAATTGTTAAAGTGGGGTTAGGGTTAGGGTTAGAGGTAGGTTGAGGTTTAGGATTAGACTGGGTTAGGGTCAGTGTCAGGGATAATGTTAGGGGTTAGTTTTAGGGTTAGGTTCAGCGTTAGGTTTTGGGTCAGGGCCCGTGTTAGTGTCAGGGTCAGGGTTACGTTTAGGGTTAGAGTTATGTTCAGGCTCACATTCAGTGTCAGGGTTAGTGTTAGGGTCAGGGTTAGATCAGCGTCAGGGTTAGGATTAGGGTCCTTGTCTGGGAATTGGTTAGGTATTAGTCATATTTACGGTAATGTCAGAGTTAGGTTTAGGTTCAGGGTCCACATCAGGGTTCTTGCCAGGCTTAGGTTTTGTTTTGGGTTCAGGTAAGGATCACAGTCAGGGTCAGGGTCAGAGTCAGGGTCAGGGCTTGGGTTAGGGTTTGGGGCAGGCTCACAATCAGTGTCAGGGTCAGGGTTAGTGGTTACTGTTAGTGTTAGCCCTGCTCCTGAGTAATGGACCCATCCTTTCAGGGTCTCAGGATAAACACTGGGCAAAAGTGTGTAGACCCTACAACTGATCCCACTTAAGCAGCCTTAAACTGGGGTGTGAACATGACTTGCCCACCAGACATCTAACCCCTCATCAGCTCATCCTGCTTGGGGCATCTCCACCCACGATGGCATGGCCACGTCCTCTTTACACACAGACACACAGACACCCAGATGCACACACACACACACACACACACACACAGAGACAGGGAGGAGACCTAGGGCTACACCCATAGATCAGAAGGTGTGGGAATCTCTGACTCTGAGCCCAGTGGTGTCACCTTTTGATTTTATTAGCCAAGGGCCTGCGGCATTGGGGAAACCTGATATGACCTGCCAGGATGGGGACGTGTCTTGCGGGCGAGCTGCCTTCTCCCTGTATCCTCTGGGCTTCAGTACAGTAGAAGAACATGTCGCTTCCTTTAGGATGTGTCTAGAAATGATCTGCACAGGGGATTTTCTCTGTTATGGGGTGCCGTGATACGTGGGTTCCAATTGCATTGGGCTCTGTCATCAGGGAAGTGAGGTCACCACTGCCTGGGGGCTCCTTTCCGAACTTCATGCTCCCCCAGAGCTCCCTGAGCCGCCGGTCCCCAAGCTGTTCAAGGCTCACTCTCCACTCAATGCAGTGCCCATCCAGTGACCCCCATACAGCTTCCTCCCAGACCTTGGGAGGCCTGGGTGCAGCTGTTGTCCCCGCTGGAGGGAACAGAACTGGGTTTAGACCAGCTTAGTGTTAGGGTTAGGGCTAAGAAATACGTAGGGTCAGGGTTAGGGTTAGACGACTTTGGGGTCAGGGTTAGCGTAAGGCTTATGGTAGGGGTCAGGGTTAGGGTTAGGTTCATGGTTTGGTTTAGGGTCAGCATCACAGTAGGGTCAGGGTTAGCGTTACGGTCACAGTCATGGTCAGGTTCAGTGTTAGGCTGACGGTTAGGTTTAGGTCCAGGCAGGGTCATGGTCAGATTTAGGGTCAGGTTCAAGTTTTGGTGTGGGGGCAAGGTTCATGTCAGGGTCAGGGTTAGGTTTGGGTCAGGTCTAGTGTCAGGGATAGGGTCAGGATCAGGGTTAGGTTCATGGTTATGTTAAGGTCAGCTTTATGTTTGTGTTCTGTTTCATGAGTAGGTTCAGGATCAGGGTTAGCTTTATGGTTACAAATCTGTTCAGGATCACGGATTGGGTCAGAGTTAGGTTTACAGTCATGGTTAGGGTCAGTATTAAGGTCAAGGCAAGGGTCAGGTTTAAGGTTAAATTCTGACGTAGGCAAAGTTCAGAGTTACGGTTATGATCAGGGTCAGAATTTTTGGTAAAGTGGGGTTAGGTTTACGGTGAGAGGTACGTTGAGGGTTAGGATTAGACCGGGGTAGGGTCAGTGTCAGTGATAATGTTAGGGGTTAGTATTAGGGTTAGGTTCAGCATTAGGTTTCGGGTCAGGGCCCGTGTTTGTGTCAGGGTCAGGGTTACATTTAGGGTCAGAGTTAGGTTCAGTCTCACAGTCAGGATCAGGTTTAGTGTTCAGTTGATTGTCGGGATTGCCTCTGGGTGTCTGTGTGTCTCTGTGTAAAAAGGACCTTACCATGCCATCGTGGGTGGAGATGCCCCAAGCAGGATCAGGCTGATGAGGGTTTAGATATCTGGTGGGCAAGTCATGTTCAAACCCCAGTTTAAGGCTGGTTAAATGGGACCGGGTGTAGGGTCTACACCCTTCTGCCCAGGGTTTATCCTGAGACCCTGAATGGATGGGTCCATGACCCAGGAGTGGGGCTAACCCTAACAGTAACCACTAACGCTGACCCTGAACCTGACATTGACTGTGAGCCTGCCCCAAAACCTGACCCAAGCCCTGACCCTGACTCGAAACCTGACCCTGACTGTGATCCTGACCTGAACCCTAAACCTAAACCTAAGCCTGACACTGACCCTGATGTGGACCCTGAACCTAAAACTAGTTCTGACATTACCATAACCATGACTCAAACCTAACAAGGACCCTGACCAGGACCCTAATCCTACCCGTGACGCTGACCTAACCCGGACCCTAACCCTACCCCTGACCGTGACAGTGTGCTTGACCCTAAACCTAAACCTAATGGTAACTCTAACCATGACCCTAATAAGTACCCTGAACCTACACTTCATGCTGACCCTGAACCTAACACTAACCCCTACCCTAAACGAAACCCTAACCCTGACCTTACGCTTTCTAACCCTAACCATAACCATAACCATAACCCTACTTCTAACTCTAACCCAAACCCCAATCCCAAACCCTACCGCCAAAACCTAACTGTGACACTGAACCGAACATTGACCCAATACCAAAGCCTACCCTCAACCTGACCCTGGCCCTGACCTTTACCTGACCCTGACTCTGAACCTAATCCTAACCTTGACACTAACTCTGACCAGTACATAGCCCTGTCCCTGACCTGAATGTGGACTTTAAACCAATACCTGAACCTGACCATAAAAAGGACACTGGTGCTAAACTTCACCCTGACCCTGACCCAGACCATGACGATAACCTAACCCTGACCCTTACAGTGCCCCCAAATCAACTGAATACTAAACCTGATCCTGAACAGAATCATAACCGTAAAGCTAACCCTGATCCTTAACCTACTCATGAAACAGAAACTAAACATAAAGCTGACCTTATAATAATCATGAACCTAACCCTGACCCTGACCCTAACCTTGACACTAGACCTGTCCCAAACCTAACCCTGACCCTGACATGAACCTTGCCCCCACACCAAACTTGAACCTGACCCTAAATCTGACCATGACCCTGCCTGGACCTAATCCTAACCGTCAGCCTAACACTGAACCTGACCCTGACTGTGACCGTACGATAACCCTGACCCTACTGTGATCCTGACCCTAAACCTAACCATGAACCTAACACTAACCCGACCCCTACCCTAACCTTACGCTAACCCTGACCCCAAAGTCGTCTAACCCTAACCCTGACCCTACGTATTTCTTAGCCCTAACCCTAACACTAAGCAGGTCTAAACCCAATTCTCTTCCCTCCCGCGGGCACAACAGCTGTGCTCTGACCTCCCAGGGTCTGGGAGGAGGCTGTATGGGGGTCACTGATGGGCACTGAATTGAGTGGAGTGTGAGCCTTGAGCAGCTTGACCACCGGCGACTCAGGGAGCTCTGGAGGAGCATGAAGTTCGGTAAGGAGCCCCCAGGCAGTGGTGACCTCACTTCCCTGATGACAGAGCCCAATGCAATTGGAACCCACATATCACGGCACCCCATAATAGAGAAAACCCCCTGTGCAAATCATTTCTAGGCACATCGTAAAGGAAGCGACATGTTCTTCTACTGTACTGAAGCCCAGAGGATACAGGGAAAAGTGAGCTCGCCCACAAGACACGTCCCATCCCTGGCAGGTCATATCAGGTTTCCCCAACGCCGCAGGCCCTTTAGCTAATAAAATCAAAAGGTGACACCAGTGGGCTCAGAGTCAGAGTCCCACACCTTCTGATCTATGGGTGTAGCCCTAGGTCTCCTCCCTGTATCTGCGTGTGTGTGTGTGAGTGTGTGTGTGTGTGTGTGGGTGTGTGTTTGTGTGCCTCTGGGTGTCTGTGTGTCTGTGTATAAAGAGGACGTGGCCATGCCATCGTGGGTGGAGATGCCCCAATCAGGATGAGCTGATGAGGGGTTAGATGTCTGGTGGGCAAGTCATGTTCACACCCCAGTTTAAGGATGCTTAAGTGGGTTTGGTTGTAGGGTCTACACCCTTCTGCCCAGGGTTCATCCTGAGACCCTGAATGGATGGGTCCATGACTCAGGAGCAGGGATAACCCTAACAGTAACCACTAACCCTGACCCTGACACTGACTGTGAGCCTGCCCCAAACCCTAACCCAAGCCCTGACCCTGACTCTGACCCTGACCGTGACTGTGATCCTTGACTGAACCCAAAACAAAACCTAAGCCTGGCAAGGACCCTGATGTGGACCCTGAACCTAAACCTAACTCTGACATTACCGTAAATATGACTAATACCTAACCATGACCCAGACCCTGACACTAATCCTAATCCTGATGCTGATCTAACCCTGACCCTAACACTAACCCTGACACTGAATGTGAGCCTGAACATAACTCTAACCCTAAACGTAACCCTGACCCTGACACTAACACGGGCCCTGACCCGAAAGCTAATGCTGAACCTAACCCTAAAACTAACCCCTAACATTATCACTGACTCTGACCCTACCCCGGTCTAATCCTAACCCTCAACGTACCTCTAACCCTGACCCTAACCCCACTTTAACAATAATACTGACCCTCTCCCTGACCCTGATCAAAACCTTATCTCTGAATTAGCCTATGTCAGAACTGAACCTTAAACCTGACCCTGGCCTTGACCTTAACACTGACCCTAACCCTGACTGTAAACCTAACTCTGACCCAATCCGTGAACCTAATCAGAATCATAACCGTAAAGCTAAACCTGATCTTGAACCTACTCATAAAACAGAACCTAAACATAAAGCTGACCTAACCCTAACCCTGACACTAAACCTGTCCCAAACCTAACCCTGACCCTGACATGAACCTTGCCCCAAAACCAAAACTTGAACCTGACCCTAAACCTGAGCATGACCCTGAACCTGACCCTAAACCTAACCGTCACCCTAACACTGACCCTGACCCTGACTCTGACAGTAACGCTAACCGTGACCCTACTGTGAGCCTGACCCTAAACCTAACCATGAACCTAATCCTAACCCTGACCCCTACCCTAAGCCTTATGCTAACCCTGACCCCAACGACGTCTAACCCTAACCCTCTGCCTGTCCTCCGTCTACTTGTGATCTCTCTCTGTCAAATAAATAATAAATAAATTCTTAAAAAATAAGAATGACTCTACTTTAAATAATAGCTTAAAAGGGGCACCTGGGTGGCTCAGTGGGTTAAAAAGACTTGTAGACCAGTGGATTAGAGTAGAGTGCCAAGATATGGACCATCAACTCTATGGTCAAAAAATCTTTGACAAAGCAGAGAAAATTACACAGTGGAAAAAAGACAGCCTCTTTTAATCAATGGTGCTGGAAAAAATTGGACAGCTATGTATGGAAGAATGACACTCAACCATTCTATTATACCATACATAAAGATAAATTCGAAATGGACAAACGACCTCAACGTGAGGCAGGAATCTATCAAAATCCTAGAGGAGAACATAGGCAGTAACCTCTTGGACACTGGCCACAGCAAATTCTTTCAAGACATGTCCCCAAAGACAAAGGAAACAAAAGCAAAAATGAACTTTTGGGACTTCATCAAGATCAAAAGTTTCTGCACAGCAAAGGAAACCGTCAACAAAATGAAGAGACAACCCACGGAATGGGAGAAGATTTTCACAAATGACATTACAGATAAAGGGCTGATATCCAAGATCTATAAAGAACTCCTCAAACTCAACACGCAAAAAACAGATAATCATGTCAAAAAATGGGCAGAAGACATGAACAGACACTTCTCCAAAGAAGACATACAAATGGCAAACAGATGCATGAGAAAATGTTCATCATCATTAGCCATCAGGGAGATTCAAATCAAAAGCACATTGGGATACCACCTTACACAGTTAGAATGGCCAAAATTAAGAAGGCAATAAACAACAAGTGTTGGAGAGGATGTGGAGAATGGGGAACCCTCTTACACTATTGGTGAGAATGCCAGTTGGTGAAGCTACTTTGGGATACAGTGTGGAGACTCCTTAAGAAAATAAAATTAGAGCTACCCTATGGCCCTGCAATTGCACTACTGAGTATTTACCCCTAAGATACAGATGCAGTGAAAAGAAGGGACATCTGTACCCTAATGTTTATAGCAGCAATGGCCACAGTCATTAAACATTGGAAAGAACCAAGATGACCTTCAATAGATGAACGGATAAAGAAGATATGATCCATTTTTACAATGGAGTATTATGCTTCCTTCTGAAAGGAAGGATACCCAACTTTTGTATCAACATGGATGGGACTGGAGGAGATAATCCTGAGTGGAATAATTCAAGCAGAGATTGTCAATTTTCATATGGTTTCACTTAATTGTGGAGCATAAAGAATAACACAGAAGACACTGGGTGATCAAGAGGAGAAGTGAGTGGGGGGAAATTGGAGGGGGAGACAAACCATGAGAGACTCTGAGAAACAAACTGAGAGTTTTGAGGGGAGGGGGCAGAGGGTTGGGTAAGCCTGTTAATGGGAGTTATGGAGGGCACATATTGCATGGAGCACTGGGTGTGGTGCATAAACAGTGAATTTTGGAACCCTGAAAAAAATAAAATAAAAATGACAACAACTCCTTTTCTCAACATGTGGTAGGAGTCCCCCAAATGATTGGAAGCAGCCTCCATTAGAGATCAATCCACTGCATGTTGAAGGTCCTCCCACTTCAAAAAGACCAAGAAATATCCAATCCCAAAACAAAAGTAAGGGCCAGCTCCACCTCATGGAATACCACCTGCTCTCCCTTAGATAGTGTGCTGTTGCTTTAATAAACCTGCCTTCTGCTTTCACTTGGGCATTGATCTCTAATTCTCACGGGCCAACAATAAAAATAATGATGGTTTACCATTACAATTCATAGAAAAGGAGGTACAGGGAAATTGAATGAAAGGGAATAAAAAAAGTAGATTCATAAGTCAATCTTCCTTGTAAAAAAATTAACCTGAAAGTGCGTTTCTGCCACCTCTCTCCTGTTTGATATGATAAAGAAAGACCATGATACATGAATTATAGTTCGGGATTTTGAAAAGCATAATAGCTTTATACCAACACACTTGACCTTTTATTTATTTATTTATTTATTTCTAACAAGATAGCTCGATTTGATATGCGATTCCTGACAACCAACCTCAGAAGTAATTCCATCTTCATGAGAAGTCAGAAAGAACCACAAACCAAACCTCAAAATAGATTCAAAGAGAAAATACTCTTAAAAAAATTTCCCTTCCTGGGGCATCCGAGTGGCTCAGTGAGTTTGGCTCACTGGGCCTTTGCGTTCGGCTCAGGTCATGATCCTAGGGTCCTGGGATTGAGCCCCATGTCTGGCTCTCTGCTCAGCAGGGAGCCTGCTTCCACTTCTCTCTCTGCCTGCTCTCTGCCTACTTGTGATCTCTGTCTGTCAAATAGATAAATAAAATCTTTAAAAGAAAATTTCCCTTGGGCACCTGGGTGGCAGAGTGAGTTAAAGCCTCTGCCTTCGGCTCAGGTCATGATTCCAGGGTCCTGGGAACGAGCCCCCCATCAGGCTCACTCCTCAGCAGGGAGCCTGTTTCTTCCTCTCTCTCTGCCTGCCTCTCTTCCTACTTGTGATCTCTATCAAATAAATAAATAAAATCTTTAAAACTAAAATTTCCCTTCCTATCAGAAGCAGACCAAACCACTAACAAATTCCCCAGAAAGCTTCATCTAAAAGGTTGTACTTTCTTCAGACACCCAGCAGGACCTTCTTCTCTGGGCCTGGTATTTCTTCAATGGCCTATTCCAGAGAATAAGACACTAAAGTACTGAGCGCCAAGGGCCTCAGAACCACGAAAGAGATGATGAGGGGCACAAAGCATGCCTCTGGTCACCAAGAGGGTATGTAAACGTTTGCTGATTTTCTGCATTTTTCAAAGCTGAG
This sequence comes from Mustela putorius furo, assembly GCF_011764305.1. Classification (NCBI taxonomy): domain Eukaryota; kingdom Metazoa; phylum Chordata; class Mammalia; order Carnivora; family Mustelidae; genus Mustela; species Mustela putorius. The sequence goes on along the minus strand of NW_025421544.1, from coordinate 32,390 downwards.
TTTTTATTGGTGGCAGCTCCTTTAGGATAAATTGCTGATACCGTATAGTAAAAGCTATTATATGATCTTTTACAAACCATTTCCTATCTTTGCAATCTCATGTGCCAAGACAGACACAGATTATTTAAAACCCTGAAGAGAGTGCTATTGCATTTAAATTGCCTTCGTGTAATAGATTTATGATTGATGATAGATTTAGTTAAAATATAACTGTTTTAAATATTTATTCTTAGTAAACGATTTCAAACTATGCTCATTTAAGTAAGTTGGTGCATAATCCCATTTCTATTAAAACATTGTGCAAGGACCAATGCCACGCTTCAGCGAGAACCCCAAGCTCTTTTTCTAGAATGGCCATATGCGTATGTATCAGGCGTCCTCTTTTCACTCCCTTTGTGGAGCACCTACCATTGAGGTCATGTAATAACCAATAACCAAAAAACAAACAAAAAACCCAAACATCCGGGTCGAAGTGATTTGCGCGTGCCATCATGCAATGGCAGACCCTGCCTGGAGACTAGGAGACTGCTCAAAGAGATCGCTGGCAGGCATCTCAGCCCAGGCCTGTGCTGGGGAATCTGGTTCCTGGCTTTGGGCACAATCAGGAAGCCAGAGAAATGACCCGAGAGTGCAGCCGGGTTTTAGGGCTGATGATCTTTTCGCAGCCAGGCAGCACTCGGACACCCGCTCGGGGAGCCAGGCTAGGAGGTTGCCCAGCGCTGGCGCTGGCCACGCTCGCAGGCCCCGGGGCTTTGCCGGCACCCGTGCCCCGGGCCCGCGCCTCAGGGCGGAGGGGGAGGGGGGGGGTGCGGGGGGAGGCCGGAGAAGGGGCTTTGCTAATTGCCAAAGCGGGAAGTGAGCTCGCGGAGGACGTGGTGGAGACTCAGAGAGGAGGTGGAGGGGCTGGCAGAGGAGGGGCGCGCAGCTCCGCGGTGCTGTGCTGCCGCCAGTCAGGACTCAGGACCCCCTTCCTCGCCGCCCCTGCACTCCCGCGCTCCAGCCCAGCCCCTGAGGCCGGGCTGTCCCGCTCCCGTGGCCCGCTGCCCCGCCCCACCCCATGGCTTCTCTGGACGACCCTCTGCGAGCAGGTAAAGTGACACCGCGCGCCACGCCCTCACTGGAGCAGAACGCGCGGCCCGCGAGTTCGCGGGGGTGTCGGGACCCAGGCTCCCGCGACCCCCGGGCAGCGGGACCACCCCGGACGACACGCCGCACCCTTGACCCCACCGGGTCGGGCCGGGATGGAGCCTGGAGAGGTGCTCCCCCCCCGCCAGCGAGCGCAATAGCCCCCATCGTTTGGCACCCCCCCACGCGCGGGTGCCGAGGACCCCCTTCCCTCATCCCGAGCTTTGGACCTGCCACTTTTGTTCTGGACTTGGGATCTCAGGTGGAAACTAGTCCCTCAGACCTCCCTGGCAGCAAGGAGCGCAGGGAGGGATTCTCCCTTTTTCCAGCCTGGCTCTTCTCTCTCCACATTCACATGCCTTCTGGCGTCCCTTTCCTCACCTCATTGTCACTTTTATTAAATGGCGTTGTTCTGCATGTTGACCCGCAGAGCGATTTCATGAATGAATATACAGGAAACTAAGTCGGAGCCCACCTGTGAGAGCCCACCTGTGGAGGCCTTTCATTAGAATGGTCTCTGGTTCTAGCCTCAGTTCAGAATACTGCGTGGGCCTGAGGACGGAGTCCAGATGTTTCTTTCATCTCTGACTTGAATTTGAAATCCTAACGTCACTATGACCTGGGAAGCCGAGGTCCACAGCATCTTCATCTGAAATTCCACTAGAGCTCCCATTTACCTAGTGCCCAGCCTGAGTCTGTTTTCCACTACTGTCAGGGTTCTAGAAGTTCATGCACTGCCCACCACTGACAGTAGGGGCATCTCTCTGTCCAGATTTTCCCTTTACAAAAGGAGGTCAGTTACAGGAGATTAGGGCCCACTCTAACGACCTCACTGTAATGTGATTGCATCTGTAAGGACTCTAGTTCCAAATAAGGTCACGTTCTGTGGTACCAGAGGTAAAGACAGCAGCAAGGTTTCTGGGGGTAATGCAAGGTCAGTTCTTAACAGTCCACTCTCTGGCTCCCCAAATTCGTGTCCTTCCCGTGTGCAAAATACCTACACCCAATGCCCTCCAAAGCACTAATCATCCCAGAATCAACTCAAAATCTGAAATCTCATCTGTCTGCATCCACTGAAAGACCCTGATCTCACCCAGACCATGGGACCTGAGGACTGCATCCAGAAGCCACAGTCTCCTGGTAAAGCTGCCCATCAGGTCCTGACATCACCCTCATTCGTCCCAGCAGCCGAGGGCCTACAGTTCCCAGAGACAGTTTCTCAGAGGAAGTTTGAAGACCACCTCAGAGGACGTTCTTTGGGAGTGAATGAAGAGGGAAGAGGGTCAGAGACTCCTGCCATTCCCAGGGCTCCCAGAACCCAGAGAGTGAGGCCTTGGGTGCTTTCTAATGACAGATTCAAGGCAATTCTTTGACTTTAGGACTTCAGAGCTAACTTAGTTTTCATTTGTGATTATTATTTTTGTGTGGGGCCATAGCTTTTCTTTTGACCTATGGCTGTTTTCACTCCCAGTTCTGAAGAAGCCCCTAAATCCTAACCCTGTTGAGGACTCTGAAAGCTCTCAGAGCAGCAGTACTGGGGGACAGTGTGGACACATGGTTTGGTTTCTCCTCTGGCCTGATTCTGCGGCAGCCCCCCCCTCTGTCCTCCTCAGACTTCAGAACAATAGCTGAATAAGTGGAGAAAGGACCAGGGGGTCAGGAAGTTGGCCATCGAAGAGTGACTTCTCTGGAGGGTGGCTGAGCTAGCGAGTGAGCATGATAGTCCAGCTCTGCCTGCAGTCTGGATGGAGCTGAACAAGGGCCAAGAAAGGGGAGGAGGAGCAGAGAGCGGGGGGACAAAGGGACCAAAGAGGAGATTCAGAGGAAGGGAAGTAATTGGGAGGAGAGAAGAAACTCTCTAGAAGGCAGGCATGTAAGAAAAGAAAAGGGATGAAGTGGGCATCGGGAAAGGGCACCACCAGGGAAGGAGAGAGGGGAAGGGAAGAAGGAGGGAGGGAGGAAAGGGGAAAGGAAGAAGGGAGGAGTCAGCACTCCAAGGCTGCCCCTGCATCTGAAGAAGAGGTGGCTGGTCCCTCCTGTCAAACAGGGTGCTCACTCTTTGGTCCCAGTTTCTGCTCCCAGTGCTATTGGGCTTTGCAGCAAATTAATGACATATATAAAATTATAGGGAAATAGCACCTTCCGTTCCATTATGAGTACAGCTTTTAAAATGGTCTCATGAGGCAGGGATTCAAGCCATTGGCTGCGCAAGGCATGAGGCCTGTTAGTGATTCTATTTTTTCCTACAACCATTCTATATATAACCATACTTCTTTTTTTTAGTGTAATATTTAATAAATCGCATGTGATATTTGATACTTTGTTATAAAATAGGCTTTGCTTAAGATGATTTTGCCCAAATGCAGGCAAATGTAAGTGTTCTGAGTATGTTTAAATAAGCTTAAGGTAAGCTATGATATTTGATAGTTTAGGGGTATTAAATGCATTTTCAATTTTTTATGTGTTTCTCTGTACATAGCCCCGTTGTAAGCTGAGGAACATCTCTATATGTTTATGTAGCCTTGGTATGGCTTACACATTATTGGCATGAAACATCTAGAACAGTACGTGTGCCATATGATTGTCTACAACATCAAACAAGTTTCTTGAACACTTGTGCCAAAGGGGTTATGTCTTTAAGGATTCTTATTTCAGAAGGGTTCTCTCAAACATAAGGTTTTTCAGAAGTTAAGTGAAAATCTGACCAAACTAAACATTTTTCCATTTTCCCTAGTGAGCAAAGATAGCTAAAATCTATCTGCCATTTTCAACACTGTACTCAACGACTGTAATTCTAATTTAAGAACGGATTATTTATATCAAAACCACATGTTGGCCTAATCTTACTCAATATTCATAAATCTCACTCAGAGCCTTGGACACTTTTATTTGTTGAGTCTATATGGTACTACGGACATTCATCTTTTTTGACCTCATAGCTTCATGTATGTCTATACTTTTGAAAATACATGCATCATAGTTCCATTGTAAAATGTCTGGGTTATAAAATGTGCTATGCTATCAAAATGGTAATAAGAACATACAAAAGACCTGATGTAATGAACTGGACCAGATTGCCAGATATCACATTTCATACCAGAAAGATTCAGTGGTAAGTTTTAAAATGGCCAGCTATTCTTCGACTGAATTATAACTCATTTAACTTCTTTCTTTGTGTCCAGTATTATACATTAGTCAGTATTAGAGTAAATAAGTACTTTGGACAGATGTAAATATGCTGTAATAAAAAATGTTTTTCTTCTTTCTTTTAGTCCTTTTTACTTGTAAGACTAGCCACAAATACCTTGCCTCCTCCAAAATAATTTGCAATCCAAATTTATCTCTAAATGAATTTATTGCACAGAAAAAAATATATATATATACACTTACAGTAGACATGTTCAAAAATAGTTACACAACAGCAGGGCCCTGAATGTAAGCAGTATAGTATGTTTTGTTTGGTTTTGTTTTCTTTAAATAAATAGAGGTTATGTGAAATACTGGAATTTTATTTCCAGGGCTAGTATTTCAAGACAGTGAACTACACTTACAGTGTCAACAGCCTCTTGTTGGCAGTATGATTTTATTGGCTCCATGGAATAAAGGCAAGAATTTACTATTGCTTCTTTCTTTTATGACACACACAGAAAAAAAAAAAATTGACACATTTGCTCAAGACCAACCAGAATCATTTTAACCTATCAAAATTGATGGGAGGCCTTCACTGCCAAAGTCACTGCTGGGTTTTCACAATTCATTGCAGACAATCTGCTACTCCCATTATGATAAAGGAGAGAAGAGTCATAATCAGGGAAGAAAGCTAGATTAATACTTGTAATTATCATTGAATTATTTAGCCTGCTATAGGATTATTATTATTAGTGTCATTTGATAATTTTCTCTCATTTTATTAAACACAACTGTGAGTAATTACCCTACCTAATTTTTCTCTGTATTGGCTGACTAGCTAGCAAACATTGATGAAAATATCCAGTAGCCACACATATAAAATGCTGCATTATGATGCTGTTGAATCAAAACATACCACTACCTGATCCTGTAGCTCTTTGAGGATTTGCAAATCAATTTAGTCTATGTTTATTGGATTCTTCCCATACAATTAGAAAATGTATAATACAGTCCGTGAACACTATTAGTTTTACCATTTTAAGCCAGCAATCACACTTTGATTTTTACAACAAAAGCAGAACTATAAACACACACATTTGGATCAGTTTTCTGTTAGTCTGTCTGGACTTCAGAATCCTATTCCTCAAGATAATGCACACCAAAGTTCTGGATTAAACAAGAAATTAGATGGCACCTGAACACTTGGTTTAATATTCTCCAAAGGACTTATTTCTTACATTATGACATTGTTTTACAAAGATCCATACTTTTATAATGTTAGTATTTTTAATAATCAATAAAGTCAATTAATCATGGTTAAAAATCAAACATAAAAATTTCTACTTTTTGCTTTTGCCCCCTCTATTTAGAACTTATTTATAGCCTGATAATTCAAAGGTCCCTATGTTTATGAATATCTGGACAGAAATAGCTCTAAGATCCCATTCAGAACTTGATATTAATCTAAGTCTTGTGGCTCCATTTATCCTGGACAAAGGATTTGAGTGCTGTTAGTTTATCTGGGAGATTATCCAAGGTAGAAAAGAATGGGAAAGTGATACAGTGAAGAAGCAACTTTGTCAAAGAAGTACATTGTTGATATAATTGTTGTGGATAGAAAATGAAGGCTTGCTTTTACTGAAAGGTCCTGAGAAACTTCTTTAAGTTGTCCTCATGAAGACCTGAAAACTGACAATTTTATCTATGGTTCTTATTTCCACTTCACTGAGAGCTGTCCTCAGAGGACATTAACTCTCCTACACTTTTGGGTTGTGTTGGAGACATTCTAAAATGAGAGAGAGAACATGAGATGCTATCAGTGTTACATTTCCCATGGAACTATCCATCACAGGTTTGGCTATAATCAGGTGTTGGGCCTTGATATCAGAGGGATTTGAGGCAGTATCATTTTAGGTTAATCATTATATCTGAAATTTCCAAAAACTTCAACTGATGAAACTTTGATTATAAATCTATAAATATAACAATAAATCTACAGTATTCCAATTATTTTCATAGAAATACACAGACAAAGCATCAATTGATTAATATTTAAATGTTACAAAATACTGAACTGAAAGAATTTGGTCATATAACAACGTGTAAGAAGTAGAACTTAGGTTTAAGTTAGAACTCCGGATGCATTTGAGACTCAGTTAAGAAATTGAATGGAGGGATGCCTGGGTGGCTCAGTGGGTTAAGCCACTGTCTTTGGCTCAGGTTATGATCCCAGGATCCTGGGACGGAGCCCCAAATCGGGCTCTCTGCTCAGCAGGGAGCCTGCTTCCTCCTCCTCTCTCTCTCTGCCTGCCTCTCTGCCTGCTTGTCAACTCTCTCTGTCAAATAAATAAATAAAATCTTAAAAAAAAAGTAATTGAATGGATGTCTGACTATCTTATAGGTTTGCTAAAAATCAGTGACTTTGTGTTCACGTGTGGCTATGCAGGAATTTTTAACTTTCTCTAAGAAGTTATTAGATTTGTTTATATAATGGCAGTAAAGGATGGGGAAAAGCAAAGTGCAAACCCCATAAAGACAAAGACACTGAGTATGAGAAAAGAGTAATAGATAAGAAGAATCAATGCATTTGAGGAAAATGGGAATTGAAATACACAATGATTGTTGATTTTTTTAGATGGAGAACACAAAACTAGCTTGCAAGAAGGAAATAACAGAAGACATGTTGTGATGTGAGACAGAATCCTGGAAAAGGTGGTAACGTGGAATAAAGGAGTAGGGAGAGCATATCAGGTAATTTGGATAGGAAGGAGTTAGGAGGTAATTGCTTGATAAATTTTATATGGCCCACTTAAATGCACAGATTTCTCTTCTTTAATTTATATGGAGAACAGGGTGTCCTTTCTCTTCCCTTTCAGAGCACCAGAGGTGTACTCTTTCAGACTGAAAACCTGAAAAGCTCAGGACTCAGTTGCTTAAGCACAGCTGAGAGGACATATTTCAATTAAGATTTACATTTTGCTGTATGTAGTAGACTGTCAAAAGTGGTTTAACCATATTTTTTCATTTAACAAGAAGACTACAGAGAGTGTTTTCTGGTGTTGGTTCAGAGAGTCCATCCCTCTGAACAGATTTTTCTCTCAAAGTCCGGGGCAAGAAATCAATTGTTACATATGTATTCACTAAAAAAGCAGCTGGAAGATGCTGAGCACTGTGGCCCATGAGATCAAGGCACCAGCACACACTTGTGAGTGGTGAGCTCCCAAGGCTGGAGGAAAATTCTAGAATAAAGTGCTTATTAGAGAGCCATACCTTTTCTCCTGTTTCCTTACCTCTCTGCACTCCCCTCTTGTATCCACAGCATTGGAAATGCTTTTAGCAACACACCACACTGAATCACCACAAATTATGTGATTCTCTTGGTGGAAAACCAAACACTGTGTAAAAACTGTGGTTTTCTAGTTCATGCTTCTGGATTGAAAATAATTCAGAATAAGCTGATAGGAGTAGCCAAGAGAGATTTAATCTTCTGTTTGGAAAAGGGCTTCTATATAAGTGAGTAGAGGAACCTTTAAGAATTATTAATGTTTAGGGGCACCTGGGTGGCTCAGCGGGTTAAGCCTCTGCCTTTAGCTCAGGACATGATCTCAGGGTCCTGGGATCGAGACCTGCATTTGGCTCTCTGCTTGGCAGGGAGCCTGCTTCCTCCTCTCTCTGCCTTCCTCTCTGCCTACTTCTGATCTGTTTCTGTCAGAGGAATAAATAAAATCTTAAAAAAAAAAAGAATTATTCATGTTTAGGGGGCACCTGGGTGGCTCAGCGTGTTATGCCTCTGCCTTTAGCTCAGGTCATGATCTCAGGGTCCTGGGATCAAGCCCCACATCAGGTTCTCTGCTCAGCGGGGAACCTTTTTTCCCCCCCCCCACTTTCTGCCTGTCTCTGCCTACTTGTGATCTCTGTCAAATAAATAAATAAAGATTTTTAAAAGTAATAATTATTCATGTTTACATATATGCACCAGAATTCTATGTCCCTTGTCAGATAGGCTTCAAATCAACAGAAATGATAATATTTTACTTAATAAGTTTTTTAATTCCTCTGTTAACATTTTGGAATACATCATTTTAATGCACATCTGCAAATTTAATCACTTCATGTGAGACAAGGAATGCTTAAAAAGGCAACCAGGGGCACCGGGGTGGCTCAGTGGGTTAAGCCTCTGCCTTTGGCTCAGGTCATAATTTCAGGTTCCTGGGATCGAGCCTTGCATCATTCTCTAGGCTCAGCCGGGAGCCTGCATCTCTCTCTCTCTCTTCTGCCTGCCTCTCTGCCTGCTTGTGATCTCTCTCTGTGTCATATAAATAAATACAATCTTTAAAAAAAAAAGGCAACCAAAAAACATTTACAGTTTTGGACAGGAGTTTCCCTTACGTTTGGATAAGGATGCAAATTCAACTTCATAATAACTTACACTGCATCATAAAGATTAAATGCACTTGGGATTGCGTTCTCTCCTCCCTCCCTCCATCCTATCGTACACACAGCTGCCCCGACTAATCTTCCAAAAACACACATTTTCATGTGCTGCTTTTCAAAACTAGCTTCCTGTTGCCTGAAAAAATAGTCTCAAATGCTTTTGTCTGTCATTCAGGGCTCTCTAGGATGGGCACTCTGGCCAACACATCACTGCTCGTTTGTTCCACCACACACAAGTGGATCTCGGGCTAGTTATTCAGAGACCCACCTCCTCACCGACCCAGCAAAGGTCTCGTGCATCTACTAAACTCGCATCTCACTCAGTGATGTTCTCAAAGGCCATTAGTGGGTGACATGCCACTGCTAGAGTCAGGAGCCAGTGTGAAGTTGCCGCTGCCTAAGTGCATGGACTGAAAGCGAGAACGTTGATTCTCCAGGAGAAAACTGGGGCATTGTTATGAGAAGGCAGACGGCAAAACCACCCAGGTCCCCTATGACTGCTTTAACACACTCTGGACAAAATTTAAGGAGACAAGTTAATGTATTAACTCCCACTTAGGCTGTAGAAGGCAAATGCAATGGAGGGAAGGCGTTATCTCCTTCTGGAACAAACCACTTAGCTCCAGCTACTTTTATAAATAGATCAGACCCTGTCCAGGAGCCCACTTAGCTGGGTTCATTTGTATACAATGTCCATACCCTCAGGAATATTAACATTTTATCTCAGATTGCATTAATTTAAATAAAACTTAACAAAAATAGTGTGAAATGAACAAAAACACCATATTCTGTGATGAGTCAAATGAAATACATTTTCAGTTGCTGTTTTCCCCATTTAAAGATAAAATTTCTGATAACTGTCATTATTTGTGAAAAGACACAAGACCAACAGTTTGTGTGTATGTGTGTTTTGGTTTTTGGTTTTTGGTTTTTTTCTTCCCCTTAAGGCTATAGCCATATTGTCACTAATAAAGATCTCAAATTTGCCTGGAAGCTTTCATGGCAAATTTTCAGTCTGAGGGTAGTCATCATGCAGCCAAATGGCTTTAAACATCATCAGTGCCTTTCTTCCACACACATTCTCTTCCTGGTTTAAACATTAGTTACCCTGGTTCTACACTGACACAGTATTTGCATCTCTCTCCTGTCCATAACTCCTAAAAGTTGGGGACCTCTCACTTTGGTTTCCCCAGAGCATGACATTTTATTTGGTGCTTGGGGGGCAATGGGCAGTTCAAGAAGTGTGTTAATACTATCACTCAAAGTATTGATCCATGCTATGCACCAAAAGTGTAGTAAATATCGTTCATTTCTTGTAACAAAGGCAGTAGGAACTTCTCCCAAGGGACGGAATTCCAAGGACAGAATGAAGGCAGGAAGGGAGCTGGTCTATTTGGACCTACTTTGTGAGAGACACTGGTTTAGGTATTTTTTATGTATACATTATACCACTGAACTGTCACAATCCTGCAAATTCTTACATGCTTGGATTTCTATGTAGCAAGTTTAGCAAGCCACCCAAATTCACAGTGACAGGCCCGTGAGTCAAATCCAGCATGCTTGACTCCATGATTGTCAAGTCCACTAGCCCCATATATCATGAATCTGAGATTCATGAGTGTGTAGGTGCTATCAGGAAATGTCAAAAATGCCCATTTCAGGGACACATGGATGGCTCAGTTGGTTAATTGTCTACCTCCAGCTCAGGTCATAATCCCAGCATCCTGGGATCGAGGCCCCCATCAGGCTTCTTGCTTACCAGGAGCCTGCTTCCCACTCTGCCTGCCTCTCCCTCTGCTTGTGCTATCTCTCTGACAAATGAATAAATTAAATCTTTTGTAAAAATCTTGTTAAAAAGGCCCATTTTAAAGAATGTTTTAAAACATTGTTTGGACAGCAATAGAAGCGAAAGCAGAATGACATCATGTAACGACAGATAGTTAATGTGGGAGCCCTTTGGGTACTCTGGTGGATGAATGTTTTTAAATTAGTTTTTCATGGACATGGGGAGTTAGAGAGGAGAAGGGAGGTGGGAGAAATTGGAAGGGGAGCTGAACCATGAGAGACTATGGACTCTGAAAAACAGTCTGAGGGTTTTGAAGGGGCGGGGGGGTTGGGAGGTTGGGGTACCAGGTGGTGGGTATTATAGAGGGCACTGCTTGCATGGAGCACTGGGTGTGGTGCAAAAAGAATGAATACGGTTTTGCTGAAAATAAATAAAAAATAAATTAAAAAAATTAGTTTTTTGTAAACTGCCAAAAAAGAAAAGCACTCCCATTTATAGCGTGCACTTTATGGTTCACAAGGCACGTGCCAACAATAAAAATAATGATGGGTTACCGTTACAATTCATAGAAAAGGAGGTACAGGGAAATTGAATGAAAGGGAATAAAAAAGTAGGTTCATAAGTCCATCTTCCTTGTAAAAAAAATTAACCTGAAAGTGCGTTTCTGCCACCTCTCTCCTGTTTGATCTGATAAAGAATGACCACGATACATGAATAATAGTTCGGGGTTTTGAAAAGCATAATAGCTTTATACCAACACTTGAGCATTTATTTATTTATTTATTTATTTATTGCTAACAAGATAGCTCGATTTGATATGCGGTTCCTGAAACCAACCTCAGAAGTAATTCCATCTTCATGAGAAGTCAGAAAGAACAACAAAAAACAAACCTCAAAATAGATTCAAAGAGAAAATAGTCTTAAAAAAATTTCCCTTCCTGGGGCACCCGAGTGGCTCAGTGAGTTAAATCCTCTGCATTTAGCTCAGGTCATGAATCTAGGGTCCTGGGATTGAGCCCAAAGTCTGGCTCTCTGCTCAGCGGGGAGCCTGGGTCCACTTCTCTCTGCCTGCTCTCTGCCTATTGGTGATCTATGTCTGTCAAATAAATAAATAAAATCTTTAAAAAAAATTTCCCTTCCTATCAGAAGCAGACCAAACCACTAACAAATTCCCCAGAAAGCTTCATCTAAAAGGTTGTACTTTCCTCAGTCACCCAGCAGGACCTTCTTCTCTGGGCCTGGTATTTTTTCAATGGCCTATTCCAGAGAATAAGACACTAAACTACTGAGCGCCATGGGCCTCAGAACCACGAAAGAGATGATGAGGGGCACAAAGCACGCCTCTGGTCACCAAGAGGGTATGTAAACGTTTGCTACTTTTCTGTATTTTTCAAAGCTGAGTTTTTAGCTGGAGGCTGCTCCTTTAGGATAAATTGCTGATACTGTATAGTAAAAGCCATTATATGATCTTTTACAAACCATTTCCTATCTTTGCATTCTCATGTGCCAAGACAGACACGGATTATTTAAAACCCTGAAGAGAGTGCTATTGCATTTAAATTGCCTGTAACCTTCGTGTAATAGATTTATGATTGATGATAGATTTATTTAAAATATAACTGTTTTAAATATTTATTCTCAGTAAACGATTTCAAACTATGCTCATTTAAGTAAGTTGGTGCATAATCCCTTTTCTATTAAACCATAGTGCAAGGACCAATGCCGCGCTTCCGCGAGAACCCCAAGCTCTTTTTCTAGAATGGCCATATGCGTATGTATCAGGTGTCCTCTTTTCACTCCCTTTGTGGAGCACCTACCATGGAGGTCATGTAATAACCAATGACCAAAAAACAAACAAAAAACCCAAACATCCAGGTCGAAGTTATTCGCGCCTGCCATCATGCAAAGGCAGACCCTGCCTGGAGACCAGGGGACTGCTCAAATAGCAGGCATGCATCTCAGCCCAGGCCTGTGCTGGGGAAGTTGGTTTCGGGCTTCTGGCGCAATCAGAAGCCAGCGAAGTGACCTGAGAGTGCAGCCGGGTTTAGGGCTGATGATCTTTTTGCAGCCAGGCTGCACCCGGACACCCGCTCGGGGAGCCAGGCTAGGAGGCCACTGAGCGCCGGCGCTGGCCACGCTCGCAGGCCTTCGGGGCTTCACCCCGTGCCCTGGCCCCGGCCTCCGCCTCAGGAAGGAGGGGGGCGGGGGCGGGGGCGGGGGCAGCCCGGAGAAGGGGCTTTGCTAATTGCCTAAGCGGGAAGTGAGCTTGCGGAGGACATGGCGGAGAGTCTGGGAGGAGGTGGAGGGGCTGGCGGAGGAGGGGCGTGCAGCGCCCCGGTGCTGTGCTGCGGCCCAGTCGGTACTGGAGGACCCACAGGACTAGCCGCCCATGCGCTCCTCCCCTCCAGCCCAGCCCTGGAGTCCGCGCTGCCCCTCCCAGCCCCAAGGCTTCCCCAGACTACCCTCTGTGGACAGGTAAATTGAAACCGCGCCGTGCCCTCACCTGGAGCAGAAAGCGCAGGCCGCGAGCTTGCGGTGGTGTGGGGACCCAGCCTCCCGCGACCCCCGGGGCACCGGGACCACCCCGGATGCCACGGCGCACCCGGGTCCGCACGGGGTCGGGCCAGGGATGGCGCCGCCTGAGGTTCCCCCGCCAGTGGGCGCGCTAGCCCCCATTGTTCGGCACCCCCATGCCTGTGTGCCAAGGTCCCCCTTCCCTCGTCTCCCGCCATGGCCCCACCGCTTTTGTTCTGGACTTGGGATCCTAGGTGGAAACTAGTCCCTCAGACCTCCCTGGCAGCAAGGAGCGCAGGGAGGGATTCTCCCTTTTTCCACCCTGGCTCTTCCTCTCTCCACATTCTCATGCCTTCTTGTGTCCTTTCCTCTCCTCATTGTCACTTTTATTAAATGGTTTTGTTCTGCATGTTGACCCGCAGAGCGATTTCATGAATGAATATACAGGAAACTAAGTCGGAGCCCACCTGTGAGAGCCGACCTGTGGAGGCCTTTCATTAGAATGGTCTCTGGTTCTAGCCTCAGTTCAGAATACTGCGTGTACCTGAGGACCGAGTCCAGATGTTTCTTTCATCTCTGACTTGAATTTGAAATCCTCCTCAGACTTCAGCTTCCAGGATTGCTCCCGTCCTTGCTCTCCCACTGTCTCGGTGGGGATCCGCCATGAGTGTTGAACACAGGAATGAATGAATGATATATACCCCCAGGTCGCTGGGGCTTTTTCTTGTTTTGCTGAGGTTGGAAAGGCTTGGGAGAGACCCCCTGTATGCAGATACAGAGCTGCATGCAATTGCTTAGATAAACGTGTTCCCCACTTAATTGCTTGGGCATTGAACATTTTCGCCCTTAACCTGTGGCTTGAGCAGTTAGGAGGAGACAATCTGGAGGTGAATCAGAAGATGGCTGAATCCACATGGTGGTGGGCTGGGTTTGGGAGATTTTCCTGGAGATTCTAAAGAAAGATCTAAATTCTTCCAATGGGGAGTGGTAAACATTTTATCAATGGGAGATGGAAAATAAATTGTCTGGTTAACCTTTCCCTCCCCCTCAAAACCCATTATTTGAAAAAACAAAAAAGGAAGTGAAGGGAGAAATCCTCCCACTCCCATCCCCACTCACCTCCATAGCCACCTCCTCTTCCAAGAACTAACAGACAAGGTGCCAAGAAGTGTTAGGTACCAGCAGTGGTCTCAGAGCTCATTCAAGGATCATGGTGAAAGTCATTCAAAGAGATTGTGGGGGGGCACAGGGATCCAATTAAGGGGGACAAGTTTAAGGTTTGCCTGGTCCCCTAAAAATTAATGGCACTAGAGAAGATGAGCTTTGGGAACTATAGCTTCAGTGAGTCATGGTGGGAAGAGGCCATGAGGGCAGCAAAGACAGTCTTAGATGATGTTATTAATAGCACTACAGGCTCTAGATTTCCTGTGGTGGTGTTCTTGGCAAGACCAGCCCGGCCAAAGTGGATACTCACAACCTGGAACAGAGGGTCTTGGAGATCCCAGCAAGTGTGGTATGATGAGAGCGTAAAATGATAGGAGGTGTCCTTTGGAAGGACTGTCTTCTTGACTTTAAAAGGGAGAACCCAAATCTGTAGGTGAAATCTTCTTGGCTACAAAGAAGGCCGAGGCCTTCTAAGGTCAAGGTCTCCTCGTCATTTTAAAAGATGTCAAAGAACATATTCAGACATTTCAAAGATGTCCTCATGTCCATCCGTTCCCACTCTGGAATTCTATCAATAAGGTGAGAGTTCCTCTAGTTGGAAAAAAGATCTAAAAAGACTTCCCTTTCTCATGTAATCTCTGTAACCTCCAGGACACACCCACCTACCCCTTCCAGCGCTGTAATGAAGCTACAGCTGGTGCCAATTTGTGGAACTCATTAAAGGCTATTTTCCCTTATATACCCCCGGACCAAGTTCCCATGCTCCCTCACCTGATTTCCTGCACTCACCTCCCACCTGGTGTGTTCACACCTGCAGGTGCCTTTTACCAACCCCTTTGCCAAAAGGCAGCCAGAGTGACCTTTCAAAGACCTATCAGTTCCTGGCCTTTGTCTCCATAGAAATCTGCACTGATCTTCTAACAAATTCTCAGTCCTCCAAAGGCATCCATAATCCTCCCATCCATCTCTTCCTACCCTTCCAACTGACTGTTGCCTGTTCTGCCCTGTCTTTCTGCCCTTCAACCACGCTGCCTCCCTCTTCCTGTGGAGACCCCTCATGGTGCCTGCCTCCAAGCACAGGTGATTCCCATTGATGGGAAGACCCTCTTCCTCTCCCCCGTCTCCCCACTCCATTTACTCCCACTTATTCGTGAGCTCACAAGCCCCATGGTACACACTCTCCATGCAGCCTGCTCTCTCTTTTCTAGCACTGGCCTCCGTTTCTAGCTGTGGTTGTGTCACGGATGTCCCTCCCCAGCCTGCCTCCAAGCTCTCCGTCCATTTAGCTCCAACACCTGACACAGTGCCTGGCACGTAGTAAGCCCTGGCTAGCTTCTAAGAGCCTCACTGAGGGAATGAAAGTGTTTTAAAAAAAAACGTCACCACGTAGGCTCCAAACTGTAGGCAGAAAAAGCTTTGCCTGGATTGACATTTTAGAGACGTATTCATCAAGTTAGATGTGTTCACTGACTTTACCTTGTAAAATTTAAAAAAAAAAGGACCTCTGTATCGCTTCGCATCTAACGAAGGCACATGTATACTATTAGACCACGTTATGAGCTTAATGGAAGGAGACAAGATTTTTTCGCTAAGAAAATGTATAAGACTGTTGAGGTCACGTGGGAGGAAATAGTCCGTTTGTTGGAGCATTGCTATCTTACTCTATCACAGCCACTAATAAAAATCTGACACGGGGTGAGTCAGAATTGTCTGTCAGAGATCAGTTAGATCTGGCTCATGTTCGTACATGAAAGCCAGGAACAAAGAAGCAGGCTTTGAAAGCCTGGGTTGAGGAGGCTGTGTGGTTCACTGCGATGAGCTAAGTGCCCAGGGCCACTGGCAGACATGCAGGCCTGTGTCCTTCCTTTGTTCCCTCTTGCACCATGTGGTGAGGCTAGCAGCTGGGAGCAGCTCAGGACAGGACCAGGTGGCATCTTACCTCTCCCACACTCCTGTGGGCTCCAGTGGGCTCCAGTGGATCCCAGGGGACAGCCTGCCTTGCTTGCAAAGCCCAGTAGCACTGGGAGCAGAAACTGGGACCAAAGAGTGAGCACCCTGTTTGACAGGAGGGACCAGCCACCTCTTCTTCAGATGCAGGGGGAGCCCAGGCGTGCTGACTCCTCCCTTCTTCCTTTCCCCTTTCCTCCCTCCCTCCCTCTTCCCTTCCCCTCTCTCCTTCCCTGGTGGTGCCCTTTCCTGATGCCCACTTCATCCCTTTTCCTTTCTTACATGCCTGTCTTCTAGAGTTTCTTCTCTCCTCCCAATTACTTCCCTTCGTCTGAATCTCCTCTTTGGTCCCTTTGTCCCCGCTCTCTGCTCCTCCCCCCCCTTCCCTGGCCCCTGTTCAGCTCCATCCAGACTGCAGGCAGAGGTGGACTAACACTCTCACTCACTAGCTCAGCTACCCTCCAGAAAAGTCACTCTTCGGTGGCCACCTTCCTGACCCCCTGGTCCTTTCTCCACTTATTCAGCTATTGCTCTGAAGTCTGAGGAGGACAGAGCGGGGCTGCCGCAGAATCAGGCCAGAGGAGGAACCAAACCATGTGTCCACACTGTCCCCCAGTACTGCTGCTCTGAGAGCTTTCAGAGTCCTCAACAGGGTTAGGATTTAGGGGCTTCTTCAGAACCGGGAGTGAAAACAGCCATAGGTCAAAAGAAAAGCTATGGCCCCCCCACAAAAATAATAATTACAAATGAAAACTAAGTGAGCTCTGAAGTCCCAAAGTCAAAAATTGCCTTGAATCTGTCACTAGAAAGCACCCAAGGCCTCACTCTCTGGGTTCTGCATGCCCTGGGAATGGCAGGAGGCTTTGACCCCCTTCCCTCTTCATCCACTCCCAAAGAACGTCCTCTGAGGTGGTCTTCAAACTTCCTCTGAGAAACTGTCTCTGGGAACTGTAGGCCCTTGGCTGCTGGGACGAATGAGGGTGATGGTCAGGACCTGATGGGAAGCTTTACCAGGAGACTGTGGCTTCTGGATGCAGTCCTCAGGTCCCATGGTCTGGGTGAGATCAGGGTCTTTCAGTGGAGGAGGACAGATGAGATTTTCAGATTTTGAGTTGATTCTGGGATGATTAGTGCTTTGGAGGGCATTGGGTGAAGGTATTTTGCACACGGGAAGGACACGAATTTGGGGAGCCAGAGAGTGGACTGTTAAGAGCTGACCTTGCATTTCCCCCAGAAACCTTGCTGCTGTCCTTACCTCTGGTACCACAGAACGTGACCTTATTTGGAACTAGAGTCCTTACAGATGCAATCCCATTACAGTGAGGTCGTTAGAGTGGGCCCTAATCTCCTGTAACTGACCTCCTTATGTAAAGGGAAAATCTGGACAGAGAGATGCCCCTACTGTCAGTGGTGGGCAGTGCATGAACTTCTAGAACCCTGACAGTAGTGGAAAACAGACAGGATGGGCACTAGGTAAATGGGAGCTCTAGTGGAATTTCAGATGAAGATGGTGTGGACCTCGGCTTCCCAGGTCATAGTGACGTTAGGATTTCAAATTCAAGTCAGAGATGAAAGAAACATCTGGACTCGGTCCTCAGGTACACGCAGTATTCTGAACTGAGGCTAGAACCAGAGACCATTCTAATTAATGAAAGGCCTCCACAGGTGGGCTCTCACAGGTGGGCTCCGACTTAGTTTCCTGTATATTCATTCATGAAATCGCTCTGTGGGTCAACATGCAGAACAAAACCATTTAATAAAAGTGACAATGAGGTGAGGAAAGGGACGCCAGAAGGCATGTGAATGTGGAGAGAGGAAGAGCCAGGGTGGAAAAAGGGAGAATCCCTCCCTGCGCTCCTTGCTGCCAGGGAGGTCTGAGGGACTAGTTTCCACCTGGGATCCCAAGTCCAGAACAAAAGTGTCGGTTCTAAGGCTCAGGATGACGGAAGGGGGTCCTCGGCACCCGCGCGTGGGGTTGCCAAACGATGGGTGCTATTGCGCTCGCTGCGGCGGGGCACCTCGCCAGGCTCCGTCCCCAGCCCGACCCCGTGGGGTCCCGGGTGTGGCGAGTCGTCCGGGTGGTCCCTCTGCCCCGGGGGTCGCGGGAGGCTGGGTCCCAACACCCCCGCGAGCTCGCGGCCTGCGCTTTCTGCTCCAGGTGAGGGCGCGGCGCGGTGTCACTTTACCTGCTTGCAGAGGGTCCTCCGGAGAAGCCATGGTGCGGGGGGGGGGGCAGCGGGCCATGGGAGCGGGACAGCGAGGCCACTGTGGCTGGGCGGGAGCGCGGGAGTGCGGGGGTCCTGCAGTGCTGACTGCGCGGCAGCAGAGCATCGGGGCGCTGCGCTCCCCTCCTCCGCCAGCCCCTCCACCTCCTCTCAGACTCTCCTTCACGTCCTCCACGAGCTCACAGCTCACTTCCAGATTCCGCAATTAGCAAAGCCCCTTCTCCGGGCCGCCCCAGACCCCCGCCCCTCCCCCTCCGTCCTGAGACGCGGGCCCAGGGCATGGGCATGGCGAAGCCCCGGGGGCTTGCGAGCGTGGCCAGCGCCTGCACTGAGCGGCCTCCTAGCCTGGCTCCCCGAGCCGTTGTCCGCGCGCTGCCTGGCTGCAAAAACATCATCAGCCCTAAACCCTGGCTGCACTCTTGGGTCACTTCGCTGCCTTCCTGATTGTGCCCAAAGCCGGGAACCAGCTTCCCCAGCAGAGGGCTGGGCTGAGATGCCTGCCCGTGATCTCTTTGAGCAGTCTCCTAGTCTCCAGGCAGGGTCCACCATTGCATGATGGCACCCACGAATCACTTCGACCTGGATGTTTAGGTCTTTTGTTTGTTTTTTGGTTATTGGTTATTACATGACCTCCATGGTAGGTGCTCCACAAAGGGAGTGAAAAGAGGACACCTGATACATACGCATATGGCCATTCTAGAAAAAGAGCTTGGGGTTCTCGCGGAAGCACGGCATTAGTCCTTGCACTATGGTTTAATAGAAAATGGATTATGCACCAACTTACTTAAATGAGCATAGTTTGAAATCGTTTACTGAGAATAAATATTTAAAAACAGTAATATTTTAACTAAATCTATCATCAATCATAAATCTATTACACGAAGGTTACAGGCAATTTAAATGCAATAGCACTCTCTTCAGGGTTTTAAATAATCCGTGTCTGTCTTGGCACATGAGAATGCAAAGATAGGAAATGGTTTGTAAAAGATCATATAATGGCTTTTACTATACAGTATCAGCAATTTATCCTAAAGGAGCGGCCTCCAGCTAAAAACTCAGCTTTGAAAAATACAGAAAAGCAGCAAACGTTTACATGCCCTCTTGGTGACCAGAGGCGTGCTTTGTGCCCCTCATCATCTCTTTCGTGGTTCTGAGGCCCTTGGCGCTCAGTAGTTTAGTGTCTTATTCTCTGGAATAGGCCATTGAAGAAATACCAGGCCCAGAGAAGAAGGTCCTGCTGGGTGTCTGAAGAAAGTACAACCATTTAGATGAAGCTTTCTGGGGAATTTGTTAGTGGTTCGGTCTGCTTCTGATAGGAAGGGAAATTTTAGCTTTAAAGATTTTATTTATTTATTTGATAGAGATCACAAGTAGGAAGAGAGGCAGGCAGAGAGAGAGGAAGAAACAGGCTCCCTGCTGAGGAGTGAGCCTGATGTCGGGCTCGATCCCAGGACCCTGGAATCATGACCTGAGCCAAAGGCAGAGGCTTTAACTCACTCTGCCACCCAGGTGCCCAAAGGAAATTTTCTTTATAAGATTTTATTTATTTATTTGACAGACAGAGATCACAAGTAGGCAGAGAGCAGGCAGAGAGAGAAGTGGAAGCAGGCTCCCTGCTGAGCAGAGAGCTAGACATGGAGCTCAATCCCAGGACCCTAGGATCATGACCTCAGCCGAACGCAAAGGCCCAGTGAGCCAAACTCACTGAGCCACTCGGGTGCCCCAGGAAGGGAAATTTTTTTAAGAGTATTTTCTCTTTTAATCTATTTTGAGGTTTGGTTTGTGGTTCTTTCTGACTTCCATTGGAGATGGAATTACTTCTGAGGTTGATTGTCAGGAACCACATATCAAATCGATCTGTCTTGTTAGCAATAAATAAATAAATAAATAAATAAAAGCTCAAGTGTTGGTATAAAGCTATTATGCTTTTCAAAACCCCGAACTATAATTCATGTATCGTGGTCATTCTTTATCAGATCAAACAGGAGAGAGGTGGCAGAAACGCAATTTCAGGTTAATATTTTTACAAAGAAGATTGACTTATGAACCTACTTTGTTATTCCCTTTCATACAATTTCCCTGTACCTCCTTTTCTATGAATTGTAACGGTAAACCATCATTATTTTTATTGTTGGCACGTGAGAATTAGAGATCAATGCCCAAAGAGAAAGCAGAAGGAAGGTTTATTAAAGCAAAAGCACACTATCTAAGGGAGAGCAGGTGTATTCCATGAGGTGGAGCTGGCCCTTACTTTCTTACGGGATTGGATGAAGAATATTTTAATCAGCAGTGAAGATCAAAATGACAAAGTTCCAGGATCAGAGTAAACATATGGGATTAAAACATAAAAAAATAAAAAAAAAAAGATTTTTTTGAAAGGACTTTTTTTTTTAAAGGACTTTAAACAAAAGTCCTTTTTAAGAGACAGTTGGCTGTTTAAACCAAAAGTACAACTCACTGAGAGAAACGCCACATTATTTATTGGGGTAGAAAGGACCTGGAATGTAAAAAAGACCCATTCTGCAGAGGAAAAAAAAGAGTATCACTAACAGGCCTCATGACTTGCACAGCCAGTGGCTAGAATCCCTGCCTCATGAGACCCTGTGCTAGAAGGCCGCTAGAACCATCTCAACTATGTTAGTCTATCTTGGAAGCCAACAAGTGTTTGCCCAGTTAAGAGCACGGTAACAATCAGTCATGTTATGTTATAATGATTGTCGATATCTTTAAAAGGCTTGTAAGTTCCTTTTTGAGTAACCCTCACCCCACCCTTAGTGAAATTTATCTGTGGTTCACCTCTTTGAAATACCTCATTGTGGTTCCACATTTACCATAGCCAAAAAAAAAAAAAAAAAAATCTTTTTATTAACAAAGTGTTCAGAAGGCGGCGCCACTGTAAACAATGAGAGTTTTCGCTGCCAGGACAACTTGTTGCAGAAACAGCTGAAAGCAATCAGGTCAGACAGAGCCAAGGGTTGGAGGGATTTTTAAAATTACAAAAACCTAACCAAATCAAACCAAAACAAAAATCAAAACCAATGGCCAAGGGCACCTGGGTGGCTCAGTGGGTTAAGCCGCGGCCTTCGGCTCAGGTCATGATCTCACGATCCTGGGATCGAGTCCCGCATCTGGCTCTCTGCTCAGCAGGGAGCCTGCTTCCCTCTCTCTCTCTCCTGCCTCTCCATCTACTTGTGATTTCTCTCGGTCAAATAAATAAATAAATAAAATCTTTAAAAAAAAAAAAAAAAAAATGGCCAAGATTTCATGTTTGCTACCAAAGGTATGACATTCTCCTCAGACATGCGTGTGACTTGATCAATATATTTATATAGTTATATTTGAAGAAGAAAGAACTATTTGATGCAGCAAATCCACGTTGATTAAAAATTACCAGATATGGGGCTCCTGGGTGGCTCAGTGGTTTAGGCCTCTGCCTTTGGCTCAGGTCATGATTTCAGGGTCCTGGGATGGAGCGCCACATCGGGCTCACTGCTCAACGGGGAGCCTGCATCACCCCCCCCTCTGTCTTTCTCTCTACCTACTTGTGATCTGTCTGTCAAATGGGTAAATAAGATCCTTAAAAAAAGAATTACTAGGTGTGAAATACATCGAGGGTATGGGAAGGAAAATGATTTCACCTGATCAGACTAGGAAGTGGTTGAAGCCTGAATTAAAGTGCTATAAAAAGAGTAAAGACCTTGGAAATATATGGGGAAAAAATCCCTAGAAAAACAGAAATAATAACTGGCTGCTCTTTATTGATCCAGATCCAGCGGTAGGCAAAGAAGAGCTGGTTTTAGCCAGAGGATGATCTCCGTTTGTCTTCATGATCTGGCATTTCCTGCAAGCCAGGCATGGGGCTCTGCAGTAAATCTGCAAATGCTGGGGGGCCCTCACTGTCCCTTTTCTCTTCTCAGCGGGACAACGGGGCATGTCCATGGTGCAGTGAGACCGGCTTTACCACAGGGAGAGAAAAGACTGCCAAGGGTAGGTTGGAGCTGGGAAAAGCCACTTAGGAACAAATTTTCAGGGGAGGTGATAGACAAGGGCAAAGCGAAGAATGAGGATGAGTGTGTCAAGTTTCAAAGTGCCAGGAGGCAGCACAGTGCATTCGGGAAACTACAGCAAGTTCATGACAACTGACAGCTGAACTCACAGCATCACCTGCAGATGGAGGCTGAGCCCCGGGGTTAACACTGGGGCTGAGATGGTTTGTATACTATGCCGAGGAGGTGAGGTACTACACTGTGGGGGCACAGGGAGCTACCGGAGGATTTCAAGTATCAGAATTGTAACCATAATAGTGTATTTAATTGCATCCTAGCTTTCATCAAGGGTAAGATGCACTATAGTTTATGTTCGACTAAGAAAGAGAAATGCTGTCAGTTAAACTAAGATATGTCCTCAAGTGCAACGTGAGTGCCACCTTAAGAGATATTAAAATGGGGGGGAGGACAAATCTTAGAACAAGTAAACTGTGGTACTAGAATAATTAAGAAAGGTCAAACACTTGGATCAACAAAATATGTGAATATTGCTTCCCATGTGCACAAAACTATTATAGTGTTAGAACAAGAGTCATTCTCATCTTGATGCCCCGCAGCTGCTAGACCCAAGGTACAGAGGGCAGTATCCAACGACCAGAAGGCCCCAAGTGCCATGTGCAGACTCTAAGAGCAACTGCCTTTCAGAGAGGAAACGGTTGAGCGTGGGCTTTCTGAGGTGGAGAATTATTAGCTGGTAAAGGAGGAAAATTGACACAGAATCGGAATTGATGCCCCTACATGACAGAGTTGGTGAAACTTCCCTTCTCAGAGATCTTGAGGCTCCTCAGAAATTTATTTTTCATTTTGGACTGAACATTCAGGATAAATATGCTCTGTTCGAGTTTCTGTTTCTCTCATCAGGACAGTTTCTTAGACTTCAGTGGCACAAAGAAAGGGTTTTGATAGTCCAGAGTAAAACCTGACAATGGCAAAGCCCGATCTATGAAAAACTAACCACTCAGAAGAGAACAACAGATAAAAGGCCCGGCCGTCCTGACCCTGCAGGATAGGTAAGGTTGGTCCGGCAACAGGGGTAGAGGGGTAGTGCCCATCTCCTGCTAGAAGAGCTAGAGAAGACCCCTTCCGGAGAGACCACCAGGAGAGGAGAGCAGTAGGTGCTGATGATGAAGAATATTTTAATCAGCAGAGAAGGTCAAAATGAAAAAGTTCCAGGATCAGAGTAAACATATGGGATTAAAAAAAAAAAAAATAAAAAAAAAAAGATTTTTTTGAAAGGGACTTTTTTTTTTTTAAAGGACTTTAAACAAAGTCCTTTTTAAGAGACAGTTGGCTGTTTAAACCAATAGTACAACTCACTGAGAGAATCGCCGCATTATTTATTGGGGTAGAAGAGTCTTGGAATGTAGAAAGACCCAATCTGCAGAGGAAAAAAATAGAATCACTAACAGGCCTCATGCCTTGCACAGCCAGTGGCTAGAATCCCTGCCTCATGAGACCCTGTGCTAGAAGGCCGCTAGAACCATCTCAACTATGTTAGTCTATCTTGGAAGCCAACAAGTGTTTGCCAGTTAAGAGCACGGTAACAATCAGTCACGTTATGTTATAATGACTGTCGATATCTTTAAAAGCCTTGTCAAGTTTCTTTTTGAGTAACCCTAACCCCACCCTTAGAGAAATTTATCTGCGGTTCACCTCTTTGAAATACCTCATTGTTGTTCCACATTTACCATAGGCAAAAAAAAAAAAAAAAAAAAAAAAAAAAAAATCTTTTTATTAACAAAGTGTTCCGAAGGGGGGCACCACTGCAAAAAATGAGAGTTTTCGATGCCAGGACAAATTTGTTGCAGAAACAGCTGAAAGCAATCAGGTCAGACAGAGCCAAGGGCTGGAGGGATTTTTTAAATTACAAAAAAACCGAACCAAATCAATCCAAAACAAAAAAATCATACCAATGGCCAAGATTTCAAGTTTGCTACTGAAGTGTGACATTCTCCTAAGGCATGCGCGTGACTTGATCAATATATTTATATATTTTATATTTTAAGAAGTAGGAATTATTTGATGCAGCAAATCCACGTTGATTAAAAATTACCAGATATGGGGCTCCTTTGTGGCTCAGTGGTTTAGGCCTCTGACGTCGGCTCAGGTCATGATTTCAGGGTCCTGGGATGGAGCGCAACATCTGGCTCTCTGCTCAGTGGGGAGCCTGCATCCCCCCCCCCCCCCGCCTGTCTCTCCGTACTTGTGATCTGTCTGTCAAATGGGTAAATAAGATCTTTAAAAAAAGAATTACTAGGAGTGAAATACATCGAGGGTATGGGAAGGAAAATGATTTCACCTGATCTGACTAGGAAGTGGTTGAAGCCTGAATTAAAGTGCTATAAAAAAGAGTAAGGACCTGGGAAATATATGGGGAAAAAAAATCCCTAGAAAAAACAGCAATAATAACTGGGCTGCTCTTTATTGATCCAGATCCTGCGGTAGGTAGAGAAGAGCTGGTTTTAGCCAGAGGATGATCTCCGTTTGTCTTCATGATCTGGCATTTCTGCAAGCCAGGCATGGGGCTCTGCACTAAAGCTGCAAGTTCTGGCGGGCCCTCACTGTCCCTTTTCTCTTCTCAGGCGGGGACAACCGGCATGTCCATGGTGCAGTGTGACAGGCTTTACAACAGGGAGATAAAAGACTGCCAAGTGTAGGTTGGAGCTGGGAAAAGCCAGTTAGGAACTCATTTTCAGGGGAGGTGATAGACAAGGGCAAAGCAAAGAATGAGGATGAGAGTGTGTCAAGTTTTCAAAGTGCCAGGAGGCAGCACAGTGCATTCAGGAAACTACAGCAAGTTCATGACAACCGACAGCTGATCTCCCAGCAGCACCTGAGGGTGGAGGGCTGAGCCCAGGGTTTAACACTGGGGCTGAGATGGTTTGTATACAATGCCGAGGAGGTGAGGTACTACACTGTAGGGGCACAGGGATCTACCGGAGGATTTCAAATATCAGAATCGTAACCATAATAGAGTATTTAATTGCATCCTATCTTTCATCAAGGGTAAGATGCACTAAAGTTTATGTTCGACTAAGAAAGAAAAATGCTGTCAGTTAAACTAAGATATATCCTCAAGTGCAACGTGAATGCCACCTTAAGACATATTAAAATGGGCGGGGAGCACAAATCTTAGAACAAGTAAATAGTGGAACTAGAATAATTAGGAAAGGTCGAACACTTGGATCAACTTAAAAAGTGATTATTGCTTACCATGTGCCCCAAACTATATTAAGTCTTAGAACAAGAGACGTTCTCATCTTGATGCCCCGCAGCTGCTAGACCCAAGGTACAGAGGGCAGTAGCCAACGACCAGCAGGCCCCAAGTGCCATGTGCAGACTCTAAGAGCAACTGCCTTTGAGAGAGGAAACGGTTGAGAGTGGGCTTTCTGAGGTAGAGAATTACTAGCTAGGAAAGGAGGAAAATTGACACACAGAATCGGAATTGATGCCCCTACATGACAGAGTTGGTGAAACTTCCCTTCTCAGAGATCTTGAGGCTCCTCAGAAATGTATTTTTTCATTTTGGACGGAACATTCAGGATAAACATGATCTGTTCGAGTTCATGGTTCTCTCATCAGGACTGTTTCCTAGGCTTCAGGGGCACTAGAAAAAGGGTTTTGAAAGTCCAGAGTAAATCCTGACAAAAGCAAAGCACGGTATCTATGAAAAACTAACCACTCAGAAGAGAACAACAGATAAAAGGCCCGGCCGTCCTGACCCTGCAGGATAGGTAAGGTAAGTCCGGCAACACGGTAGAGGGGAAGAGCCCATCTCCTGCTAGAAGAGCTAGAGAAGACCCCTTCCGGAGAGACCACCAGGAGAGGAGAGCAGTAGGTGCTGATGATGAAGAATATTTTAATCAGTAGAGAAGGTCAAAATGACAAAGTTCCAGATTCAGAGTAAACATATGGGATTAAAAAATAAAAAATAAAAAATAAAAGATTTTTTTGAAAGGACTTTTTTTTGAAAGGACTTTAAACAAAAGTCCTTTTTAAGAGACATTTGGCTGCTTAAACCAAAAGTACAACTCACTGAGAGAATCGCCGCCTTATTTATTGGGGGAGAAAGACATGGAATATAGAAAGACCCATTCTGCAGAGGAAAAAAGAGAATCACTAACAGGCCTCATGCCTTGCGCAGCCAGTGGCTAGAATCCCTGCCTCATGAGACCCTTTGCTAGAAGGCCGCTAGAACCATCTCAACTATGTTAGTCTATCTTGGAAGCCAACAAGTGTTTGCCCAGTTAAGAGCACGGTAACAATCAGTCACGTTATGTTATAATGACTGTCGATATCTTTAAAAGCCTTGTCAAGTTCTTTTTTGAGTAACCCTCACCCCACCCTTAGAGAAATTTATCTGTGGTTCACCTCTTTGAAATACCTCATGGTTGTTCCACATTTACCATACCCAAAGGAAAAAAAAAAAAAAAAAGCTTTTTATTAACAAAGTGTTCAGAAGGGGGGCGCCAATGTAAACAATGAGAGTTTTCCCTGCTGGGACATCTTTGTTGCAGAAACAGCTGAAAGCAATCAGGTCAGACAGGGGCCAAGGGCTGGAGGGATCTTTAACATTACAAAAACCGAACCAAATCAAACCAAAACAAAATCAAAAACAATGGCCAAGATTTCAAGTTTGCTACTAAAGGTATGACATTCTCCTAATACATGCGTGTGACTTGATCAATATATTTTATATATTTATATTTGAAGAAGAAGGAAGTATTTGATGCAGCAAATCCACGTTGATTAAAAAATTACCAGATATGGGGCTCCTGGGGGGCTCAGTGGTTTAGGCCTCTGCCTTCGGCTCAGGTCATGATTTCAGGGTCCTGGGATGGAGCCCCACATCAGGCTCTCTGCTCAGCGGGGAGCCTGCTTCCCCCTCTCTCTCTCTGCCTGCCTCTCTAGCTACTTGTGATCGGTCAAATGGGTAAATAATATCTTTAAAGAAAGAATTACTAGGAGTGAAATACATCGAGGGTATGGGAAGGAAAATGATTTCACCTGATCTGACCAGTAAGTGGTTGAAGCCTGAATTAAAGTGCTATAAAAAGAGTAAAGACCTGGGAAATATATGGGGAAAAAAAATCCCTAGAAAAACAGCAATAATAACTGGCTGCTCTTTATTGATCCAGATCCTGCGGTAGGTAAAGAAGAGCTGGTTTTAGCCAGAGGATGATATCCGTTTGTCTTCATGATCTGGCATTTCCTGCAAGCCAGGCATGGGGCTTTGAACTAAAGCTGCAAATTCTGGGGGGGCCCTCAATGTCCCTTTTCTCTTCTCAGCGGGACTACGGGCATGTCCACGGTTCATTGTGACAGGCTTTACCACAGGGAGATAAAAGACTGCCAAGGGTAGGTTGGAGCTGGGAAAAGCCACTTAGGAAGTGATTTTCAGGGGAGGTGATAGACAAGGGCAAAGCAAATAATGAGGATGAGAGTGTCAAGTTTCAAAGTGCCAGGAGGAGGCACAGTGCATTCGGGAAACTACAGCAAGTTCATGACAACCGACAGCTGATCTCACAGCATCACGTGCGGATGGAGGCTGAGCCGCGGGGTTAACACTGGGGCTGGGATGGTTTGTATACTATGCCGAGGAGGTGAGGTACTACACTGAAGGGGCACAGGGAGCTAACGGAGGATTTCAAATATCAGAATCGTAACCATAATAGATTCATCCTAGCTTTCATCAAGGTTAAGATGCACTATAGTTTATGTTCGAATAAGAAAGAAAAATGCTGTCAGTTAAACTAAGATATATCCTCAAGTGCAAGGTGAGTGCCACCTTAAGAGATATTAAAATGGGGGGGGGGGAGGACAAATCTTAGATCAAGTAAATAGTGGAACTAGAATAATTAAGAAAGGGTCGAACACTTGGATCAACTTAAAAAGTGATTACTGCTTACCATGTGCCCCAAAACGGCTTACCAAAACTGTATTAAGTCTTAGAACAAGAGACGTTCTCATCTTGATGCCCCCGCAGCTGCTAGACCCAAGGTACAGAGGGCAGTAGCCAACGACCAGCAGGCCCCAAGTGCCATGTGCAGACTCTAAGAGAGCAACTGCCTTTGAGAGAGGAAACGGTTGAGAGTGGGCTTTCTGAGGTAGAGAATTACTAGCTAGGAAAGGAGGAAAAAATTGACACAGAATCGGAATTGATGCCCCTACATGACAGAGTTGGTGAAACTTCCCTTCTCAGAGATCTTGAGGCTCCTCAGAAATGTATTTTTCATTTTGGAACGGAACATTGAGGATAAATATGATCTGTTCGAGTTCCTGGTTCTCTTATCAAGACTGTTTTTCCTAGGCTTCAGTGGCACAAGAAAAAGGGTTTTTGATAGTCCAGGGTTAAAAATCCTGACAAAAGCAAAAGCACGGTATCTATTACTCTTTTCTCATACTCACTGTCTTTGTATCTTTATGGGGTGTTGTACTTTGCTTTTTCCCCATCCTTTACTGCCCACTATATAATCAAATCTAATAACTTCTTAGAGAAAGTTAAAATTCCTGCATATAGCCACACAAGAACACAAGTCACTGATTTTAAGCAAACCTATAAGATAGTCAGACATCCATTCATTACTTTTTTTAAGATTTTATTTATTTATTTGACAGAGAGAGTTGACAAGCAGGGCAGGCAGAGAGGAGGGCAGAGAGAGAGGAGGAAGCCAGGAGCTCCCGGCTGAGCAGAGAGCCCGATTTGGGGCTCCGTCCCAGGACCCTGGGATCATGACCTGAGCCGAAACAGTGGCTTAACCCACTGAGCCACCCAGGCATCCCTCCCATTCAAAACTTTCTTAACTGAGTCCTCAAATGCATCCTGAGTTCTAAAACTAAACTAAACCTAAGTTCTACTTTTTACACGTTGCTATATGACCAAATTCTTTCAGTTCAGTATTTTGTAACATTTAAATATTAATCAATTTGATGCTTTGTCTGTGTATTTCTATGGAAAATAATTGGAATACTGTAGATTTTAGTGTTTATATTTATAGATTTATAACCAAAGTTTCAATCAGTTGAAGTTTTTGGAAATTTTTCAGATATAATGATTTAACCTAAAATGATACTGCCCCCAAATCCCTCTGATATCAAGGCCCAAACAACCTGATTATAGCCAAACCTGTGGTGGATAGTTTATGGGAAAAAGTGCAGTTACTTAAACACTGATAGCCCATCTCATGTTCTCTCTCTCATTTTAGAATTCTCCCCAACACACCCCAAAAGGTGTAGGAGAGTTACTGTCCTCTGAGGACAGCTCTCAGTGAAGTGGAAATTAAGAACCATAGATAAAAAACATTGTCAGTTTTTTCAGGTTTCTTCATGAGGACACAACTTAAACAGAAGTTTCTCAGGACCTTTTCAGTAAAAGCAAGCCTTCATTTTCTATCCACAACAATTATATCAACAAAATGTACCGCTTTGACAAAGTTGCTTCTTCACTGTCTCACTTTCCCATTCTTTCTTCTACCTTGGATAATTCTCCCATATAAACTAACAGTACTCAAATCCTTTGTCTTACTCTTTTGCTCTCAGGATAAATGGAGCCAAAAGAACTTAGATTAATATCAAGTTCTGAATGGGATCTTAGAAGCTATTTTCTGTCCATAGATTTTCATTTCTAAAAACATAGGGAGACCTTTGAATTTGATCATTCAGGCATATAAAAAGTTTTCTAAAATGGAGGGGGCAAAAGCCAAAAAGAGTAGTAGCAAATTTTTTACGTTTGATTTTGGGGGAATCTTTAATATGATTAATTGACTATTGATTATTAAAAATACTAACATTAATAAAAGTGTGGATCTTTACAAAAGCAGTTGTCATAATTGTAAGAAATTAAGTTTGCATATAGTTCCTTTTGAGAATATTATTAAAAAACAAACGTGTTCAGGGTGCCATCTAATTTCTTGTTTTATCCAGAAATCCGAACTTTGGTGTGCATTATCTTGAGGAATAGGATTTTTTCTGAAGTCCTCCAGACAGACTAACCAGAAAAAAATACTTGATCCAAACTGTGTGTGTGGTTTATATTTTCTGCTTTGTGTTTTTAAAAATCCAAAAGTGTGATGCTGGTTTTAAAATGGTAAAACTAATAAATGTTCAATGGACTTCTATTATAAAATTTCTCTAATTGTATGGGAAGAATCCAATAAACATAGACTAAATTGATTTGCCAAAAAAATCCTCAAAGAGCTGTTACCAGGGAATCAAGGTAGTGGTATGTTCTGATTCACAAAACAGCATCATAATGCAGCATTTTGGTATATTTGTGGCTAATGGATAGTTTTCATGGGAATGTTTGCTTAGCTATGTTCAGCCAATACAGAGGAATAAATTAGGTTAGTGGTTATTTTAGCTTACTCCCACAGTTGTGTTTTTAATAAAATGAAAGAAAAAATTATCAAATGGACAATAAATAATTAATAATCCCTATAGCAGGCTAAATAATTTTTACAAAGTGAACTTACAAGGTAGTAATCTTTACTTTTCTTCTTCCCTGATTCTGACTCTTTTCTCCTTTATCATAATGTGAGTTATGCAGATTGTCTTGCCAAGTGAACATTGTGGAAAATCCCAAGCAGTGGGGGGGACTTTGGCAGTGAATGGCCTCCCATCAATTTTGATAGGGTTGTTAAAAACAAATTTTCTGAGTTGGGGGGTCTTGAAGCAAAATTGTGGTCAATTTTTTTGTTTTTCTAGTGTGTGTCATAAAAGACAGAAGCACTAGTTATAATTTCTGTGCGGCTTATTCCATGGGAACCCAATAAAAATTCATACTGCCAACACGAGGCTCTGTTGACACTGTTAAGTTGTAGTTAAACGTGTCTTTGTTGAACTACTAGGGCCCAACAAAAATTACCAAAATTCCAATATTTCAACATAACCTTTTTTTTTTTTAAAAAGGAAAAAAACAAAATAAAAAAAAAAAAAACAAAAAAACAAAACTATTATTTGCTTACCATTTAGGGCCCCTGCTGTTGTTTGTAACTATTTTTCAAACATATCTTCTACTGTTAGTGTATATATCTCTTTTTTTGTCCTGGGCAATAAATTCATTTAGAGATAAATTTGGGATTGCAAATTATTTTGGAGGAGAGGTCATAATTGGTATTGTGGGCTACCCTTACAGTCAAAAAGGACTCCCAGAAAGAAGACGACAAACCCTTTTTTATGTGAGAGCCTCGTTACATTCTGTCCCAAAAAGTTAAAAGTTAACTTTCTGATAATTACTGGGAAATAATGTATAATACCCTACGTTACACAAGAAAGGAAAGTTACAATGAGTTTATAATTTTCAGTCGAAGTTTATAAGGCTGGCCATGTAAAAAAACTTAACCACGACTTCTTTCATTTTATGGTATTGAAAGTGATTGAAATGGATAATTTGGCAATCTGGGTCCAGTTCAATTAACATTCACGGGGGTCCATTTTTATGTTCTTACTACACAATTTTGATAGGCAAAGCCACCATTTTATAAACCCAGACATTTCTACATGGGCAAAAAAACCATTGTTGCAATTGTATTTTCAATTGGTATAGCATCTGAAAAAACATGAAGCCTCTGAGGTCAAAATAGATTGACTGTATCCGTACGTACCATATAGCACATCACCCCCCACAATAAAAATAAGTGTTTCCAAAGGGGCTTCTGAGTTTGAATTTTAGGAATATTGGGTCAGGAAACCGGCCAAACATGTCAGTTTTTTGATACAAATAAATCTCGTTTCTTAGATTATTTTATTTAAAAAAGTGTGAAAACAGCGGGTGAAAATAGGCCCACACAAAAAAGCTTAGACTATTGATTTCAACAAAGGGGGAAAATGGGAAAAATGTTTAGATTGGTCAGATTTCACTCACTTAACTGAAAATCTTACGTTTGAGAGAACCCTTCTGAAATAAGAATCCTTAAAGACATAATTCCTTTGGCACAAGTTTTCAAGAAACTTGTTTGATGTTGTAGACAATCATATGGCACACGTGACTGTTCTAGATGTTTCATGCCAAAAATATGTAAA